>NC_056730.1:200536560-200561560 GCF_019279795.1 Protopterus annectens
CCTTCACCACCATTCCAAGACAAATTTACATCTAAATATGAAATGTTCTCTTTATTATAATGGTAGGTGAACCACAAAAAGTCCACAGTAATATTAGTGAGAAAACCTTTAAGTTGTTCCTCAGTGCCCTTCCACACCAGAAACAAATCATCTACGTATCTGGTGTAGTGCAAAACATTGAGCCAATACACACTATTCATTATAAATTCCTTATCCCAGAAAGACATGATAAAATTGGCAAAAATGGGGGCACAAGTTGCCCCCATTGCAACACTAGTCAACTGTTTAAAATACTGACCTTCAAAATCTATATAATTATTACTTAAAACAAGGTCCATAAGGGCAGTAATTAATAGAATCCTGGTCATGCGTTTGAGTTTTCACTAACTGTCTTTCTAACCATTGAACACCCTCATTGTGGGGTATAACTCCAAACAAGTTGACAACATCTATAGTAACCATAATCATTCCAGGAGATATACAAATATGCTCTAATTTCTCTAGGAAATGCCATGAATTTCTGGTAATATAACTAAACTTTTTCAAGCCCTTTTGTAAAAGGTGATCCCAAGACTTACTAATAAAACAAGTCTTTGATCTATGTCCATCAATAATGGGGTGAATTTTTAAATTTGACAAACCATTATGAATTTCCGGTATTCCGAAAATATTTGGTATCATGGGGTGGTCGTTTTTCATATATTCATATTCATCCAGACTAATTTGGCCTTGAAATACCATGTCATCCAATGCCAAATCAATCTTTCTGTAAGCTATATGAATCTCATTAAGGGAACTTTCCTCATAGGTCCCATCCATAAGAAAAGAATTCATTTTGTCTAGATATTCACTTCTATTCATTAAAACCACCCTAATTCCCTTATCGGGTTTCATAATCTGTATAGTTTTGTCATTGATAAACCCTCCTAATAATTCATGTTTGTTTACAGTTAGGTTACCATTCCTTACAAACTGAGAACATTTAAAATACTGTCTAATGTCTTTCTCACAAATCTTTTCATAAATACGTATAGCACTGTTCAATGGTAGATTAAAGGCACTTGATCATGTTAACCTAACCTGCCCACCTTCTCCAAAATTACCACACCTTAAGGTTTAGCTTGTGCATAAAACATTTTAAATCAATCATGGTATCAACAATGTTCTCCCTTCTCGCAGGGACAAAAGTAAAACTTTTGCTAGAAGGTCAGCATGTTCAATTCCCGCAACTTTAGAAGAATAATTGAAAATTTTAAAGTCATTAGCACTATTATTAACTATAGTGCAAGAATCACAAAAAACACATTTTGGTCATTGTCTGGGTCCACTAAACTAGTTAAACAATATTTCCCTGGGGCTCCACCCTCCAGGCCAAATGACAAACCATGAATGGTGGCATCCACAGCATCAGCACACATTAGGCCATCCACCCCACTATTTCTTCCAGTCAAAGCAGGATTGGCCCAATACGCTGGACTCCCTATTTGATTTAAAACATCATTCTCCACAGTAGAAATCACTATACCAACTGTGGAATCACTAGAATTAAGGCTAGCACTTTCCATACCTATATGAAGTCTAGTTGCCAAATCCAAATTAGCATACTGTGAACCAGGTACAATAAATTCATTAGAATCAACTGACTCAAGAACAGCATTCTCAACTGACCCATTATTGCAATTAAAAGATTTTGTCTTACTATTGCATATGTAAACATTATCAACAACATTTTAACAGCATTGTCAGCAACATTTTGTTTGTCCAAAATAAAAAAAATGAATAGCAAAATCCAAGTTATCATCAGCATTACACATACAATCATTTAATACAGTTTCAAGCCTCCCGGCTTGTTGCTCGTTAAAAACATCTTTATTAAAACCACAAATCTCTGAGCTAAATTCAGGCAAATTTGTCAGGCTAGCAACCAGTTCCTCATTAAAACAAGTCTCATTAACAGCACTAGGGCCAGTCACAGTATTTAAATTTTGTGCGACATGAACCGATCCACAAAGCGAAACTGCAGAATTAGTACTAAAAAGCAATTACTTACAACAAGTGGATCGGAATCATCGTCGCAAATAACAGAAGTTATAAAAACCTCTTTTTGGTCTTTTTCGGCCTGGCTCCTTGTACCAGAAGAAGTCCATTGTCAAAGGCCAACTGGTCAGGGCGGCCAGAATGGTCAATTAAGATTGTCATTTTTTAGATGAGGTGAATTTTATCATTAGTATGTTTACCAAGAGGGGATAACCTGAAACATTTTTGGAAAAAATCAGCAAGGAAGTTGTAGAAAAACACAACAAGGGCTTGTATAGGCCAATTTTGAGTGGAACAACAAGGACCAGGCTAGAACAAGTTTTCAATGTGAATAAAGGAACAAAAGCAGGGTTTGGTCTGAGTTTCATTACGACTTTTAATTTGGATGCAGAAAAGAGTATTGATATTATTGTTAACAATTCGGATATTTTGAGTTTTGACAATAATGTGAAGTCCAAAGTGGGTAGGGTGCCCCCAAAAATAATTTTTAGAAAAGATAGGTCTTTTAAAAATATTTTTGAGTTGGGTAAAGATATATTTGGTAGTTGTTCCAATAGACCTATTGGGAATTGTATATGTGGCAGGTGCAATTTCTGCACCCATATACTAGAAACTAAGGACAAATTCAAATTAAATGGTAAAAACATCATTATTAAAGGGTATTTTAATTGTAACAGTGTAAACATTGTGTATTTGGCTAAGTGCCAAATGTGCCCTGTTTTTTTATATTGGAAAGATTTCTAGATCCTTAAAAACTTGAGTTAGTGAACATGTGTATGATATAAGAAAGGGTAAAATTACTAATGTCTTGTTTAGACATATTAAGGAGCACAGTAATCATTGTTTTAAGTTTTTGGTAGTTGACCATGTTGCCAAAGATCCACAGGGGAAAATTATTGATCTACACCTGGATATTTGTCAATTAAAATAGCAACTTAGATTAGATGCAACACAGCATCCAGGTATAAACAAAGCTATTAATATAGCTTGTATTTTAAAATTAAAATAGCTTATAGGTTATGTTTTTAATTTTTTAGTGTTTTAATTGTTGTGTTTTAATAGGAAAATATTTACACAACATGTTACTATTTTTTCTTTTCATTGTTTGTAAATTTATATATTTATATTTATATTCATATTAATATTCATTTATTTTTTCCAGCATTGTCATGTGATTCAATTAATTCAATTAGTTATTTAATTTATGGGTATTTAAGGGCTGGGTTAACATTGTGTGTTTGTTCTGAGGAAGTCTCTATCATGAGAAGAAAGCACTAAACCAATAAAACTTTGCACCTGATTTGGAGCTGTGGTCTGTTGTTTTGGTTTACAGCTCTGTAGTTAGTCTTGGTTGGCTACCTGGAATTTTGTAAGTAATGACATGTAATTTGTGAATATCAACATGATTTATATAGAAGTGTGACAAATGGAGATACTACCAGCACAGCTATTTGGAATTTTGTAAATAATAATATGTCATCAGTGAATATTAACATGATCTATATAAGATGCTTGTGTTACAACTTTATTAGAACTGTATGCTATGTGTATATCAAACTTGTTTGTATAAATATTTGTGCTGAAAAGGGTTTGCAAAATGCTTGTGTTTAAAAGATGTGTCCACAGTGTACCCTGCTGGAAGAGAACAGAAATGTACATACAATATTGTAACTGTTTAAATGCATATATTGTAACAGTGGAAAGTGGAACACATGAGGTTAATGTCAGTCTAGTAAATTTCTGAAAAATAGCTGAAATTCAATTACTTTATGGCAGCAAGGACATACAATGTCTGTGCTGAGAAACTTTCTGTATTGTCTTAGAAGTGTTTTATTGTTTTATGACTTCCATTTTCTGCCAAAGATCTGAGGTTTAAGTATTTTCACAGGTAGATGCTAAATGCTACCAGCTGCCATGAATGGTTATTTTGGGCTAGGGCACTAGAAACCAAATGACAAGAAATTATGTCATTCTGCACGCTAGCTCAGCAGTAATATTTGAGATACTTCTCCTCCCCTCCCCAAAGGAGGCATAACTATTCTCCTCCCCTCCTCCTCCCTGAAAATCTCCTCCCAGGCAGGTCCCCTGCCCTCTCTAAAGCTAAAAATCCAGCATCCTCTAAAGCTAAAAACAAAATGGGAATGTGCAGCAAACTAAAAAAGAGGAACTATCCCCACGGATAAGCCTGCGGGCTTCGCACTACTTGAACTTAAATCACCCAAGGTGGTAAGGTGGCATTTACTAGACACTCGTATGTCAGCAGTGGTCGGCTGGAACCCCTGCCACAAGTGCCACCCAACAATTACCCTGGAAAGCCGTACCTACAAAGATATGGATAACTGGAACTGGATCATACTGGACTCAGGGACCTAGAGACATTAGGGACGACTCAATTTGGATCCGATTATGGATGGCTGATCCAAGATTTGACTTTTTTACTTTTTTCCTGTCTTTTTTAATTGGGCTTTGTTAAGAGTGAGCAGATCACACAGCCTACCTTGTACTTAATGACACTTTTGCAAAGCCTTTGACTAGGCATGAACACACAACCCCTTTTAAACTCACAGACAAACTCATATGCACAAATGTAAACCCATATGTCACAAGATGGAGTCCACAAAGGAACTCAAGGACAGAACACACAGGGTGCTATGTCTGGCTCTTGTCCAGTAAGAAGTGGTGTCCCCAGTGTTGTCACCCCAGTCCTGGGACCCTGGTTTTTTTATTTTACAGGCAAACATTCGAGACATGTTTGTGACAAAGTGTGGCACATTGATGCAAATCTGATGACTGCAAATTGCCTAGCCTACACAAACATCCGGACTTCAACTCCCTTCAGAAGAAATGGATAAAAATGGCCAGAGCCATGGCCTTAAACTAAAAAAAAAAAATGTATAAAATGTATAGTCATACCCTTTGGAAAAAAACAAAATTACCACATAGGTAGTAATCCATTAGGAAAGGAAAGAAATCAAGGACCTAGGGACCCAGGTTGACAGTAACCTCTCATTTTACACTCACATTGCCAAAGTGGTTAGGAGACCTTCTATATTTGCCCACCTTATCATGAAGGGTTTCACATCTGTACTCTACAGTACTGGCCTTGGATAATGCCCCCATTAGTGTCAGCATTTACCCATACCTGCAGCAGTTGGAAAACTCCAAAAAGGATCTCACCAAAGGATACATATGTCTCAAATATGTCAAAACAAAAAGCTCGAAACTATTCAGTATATAGCCTGCATTCATACTGATCTGTGCCTGGTGATGCCTGATGTACTGTGCAAGATGTCCAATCCTCCTGGAATTAATGGACATGCTCCACCAATCCAAATCCAAATCCATCAGAGCCACGAGGCAAGAGACTTAAACCTCAGAAGAAATAAATAGGAGATGGATTCAGAGGACAGATTTCCCTACACTCTGGAACAGAATCCCAGGGAACAGAATCCCAATCCTCACTAGGCAGACTCACTAACTCTATTCAAGAAGAGATGATTGGGATGGAGATCATAGATCATAGGTCATCATCTCTCACTACTAGACCACACAGAGGTACAGTAGTAAAAAAACCTAGTAGGCATAGTATTCTCATAAAATTGGTGGTGAAAGCCACACACACTCTGGCTAGGCTTATAAATGACCTAGGGCAGATAGCCTAGTACGAACCTATGAACCTATGAACCTATATTAATTTGAGAGGTCTCTTAGACCCAGCATTCTGTATTCTGTCTTGGATGTGATAACATCAAGTTCCGCTCACCACATCTGTCTTGCTCTGTAGTAACTTCTTAAGTTACGGTATAAGTCTCTTATATATAGTCAGGAATATAGTGAAGCATAGTGAAGCATTGTTTGGATGTTTTTCTTCATTTATTTGAGACTGTCCTGCAATGCTATTTTAAATATTTCCTGTGATTTTGAATTCTGAATTTCACTGTAAATATATATTTAGTATTGTAGTTTTTTATTATTTATTATTAAATATATTTAAACATTTCATTGTGGCTGATCTGTTTTGAGATATTTAAGTTCTGAGAGTACTTGCATATTTATTTGATGAAAATGTGGGACACTCCTAATAACCTTGGTATTTGTCAAACTATCATTTGTTTTGATAGTAACATTACACATTAAGATTGGACACCCTTTGTTAAGGGCCTTAAATTAGATGATAAGGGGTTCTGGTGGCAGTGATAACTACCTTATAGTCTAGGAAGATGGTTTCACAGAGAGAGTGTTTGAAGATTTGGCTTGGAACCCTGGCTAAGGACTCAACTCTATAGCTGTGCCAGTAAGGAGTCTTACTGGGGATCTGGAAAAAGGAGGGAGAAACCAGTCCCAGACTGACTGTGGTCTCTGTGTGCTCTTAAGGGAAATTGCACTTCATGCACAGAACTGCATCTGGAAATACTGTGCATGTACTTGTCATCCTTCCAATGTATATCCACTACTGTCGCCAGTGGTGAGGATTGAGGGTCCTTGATTACTGATCCAGTGGTGGGGTATCACAATATATATATATATATATATATATATATATATATATATATATATATATATGTATGTATAAAAAGTATATATGCATTAGCAACTGCTTCTTTTATCTGTATGCACTTCTTAGAAGTTCACTGATGGCATAGGCATTTTTGTCATGGCATTTTACTTTCTCAGATACACGGCCTTATTTTTTTATCACAAGTGTTAATGTTACAACTGTTTCTCTTTACACTCTTCTATTCTTACTGCACTGAAATGTAAATGTCCTATATTGTTTATGACACAGGGGGTATTAGCCTTCCAGGATGATCCATAGATACATAGCCACAGGTAGAGGTGACTGGCAACTGCATAAAAATGAATGCTATGTGGTAAATGTGTACATGTGTTTAAAGGATAATTTGTTTGATAGTACTTATAACAATTCTCTGATGTTATATTCCTTTGTTTGGTACAGAAATGTCATTTGCCTATTGTTTTGGGGGTTGGGGATCCAAGTTCCATGTCTGTGTCGCCATAACCAATTTTTTTTTTTTTACACAGGTTTGCTTTGCTATTGTTACTCTTCTTTTGGATCAAACCTTTGTTTGTATGTGACTGTAATATATTACAACCACATCACCCTTTTTTACATTTGAAAAACATGATTTTTTTTCTACAGCTGGTAATAGGTTCATAGGACGATACTAGGCTATTGGCCCAGAGGCCCTTATAAGCCCAGCCAATAATTTAACCCATGTTCCTACAAAGTCAGCATCTGTTTTCCCAGTCCAGCAGGGACAAAGGTGGGATCCCAGAGGTATATTTTCTGTTTTCTTTTCAGTCATCCAGGTTCCTCTTAAAGAAGGCTAGTGATGTATTCTGCTTGACATGGAGAGGAAGTCTGTTCCACAGATGAGGAGTCAATGGGACACAGATCTATCCCACCAACAAGTTTTATTAATGTCACAGAGCAGGTTGAGATCTTACATGCAGGTTGCACGACTGGAGTATGACTTACAGATATGCAGCAACTCCATCAAGGCTGAGTCTGAGATGGCCTTGTATGCCAGACACAGGTCACCTATGAGCAGTCTGTACGAGACTTAGTAGAGGGACAGGGCTTTTAGCCTGTCTGTATAGGAGAGGTGTTTAAGACCGTGGATTTTCCTGGTCAGGAACCTCTGTGGTCTCTCCAACTGCTGCATGTGCTTGGCAAGGTACATGCCGAAGGGGGAATTGTACTTGAAAATGGGTCTGATAAGGGAGGAGTACAGGAATGCTATGGCCTCCTTGTTCCTGGATGAAATACCTTTACTTATGAGGTGGGCCATGTGGAAAGCCTTCGTTACAATGGAGGCAACATGGTGCTCAAAAGTCAGGTTACTATCAACCTGGGTGCCCAAGTCCCTCACTACTAATTGCAGGCTTATTACATTGTTATTAATGTGATAATTATTGGGGACACCATTTTCCCCAAAGGGGATAATGATGCATTCCTTGGCATTCAGTTTGATGCCATCCTTCTGGCAGCAGTCATTAGTTTGGTTAAGCCCTCTTGAAGGATGTTCACATCACTAGGGGAATTTATGACAGCACCCAGCTTGCAGTCCTCTGCAAACTTGGTCAGCCACAGACACAGAAAAGTATATCCCAAACAGTAGAGGCCCCAAGACCGATCCTTGGGTTATCTCTCTTCTTACACGTCTACTGCTAGAGGTTTTCCCCTATCTGAGTGAGTTCTATCAGTGAGCCAGTTAGCTACTAATCTGGTAACATATGGATTGATGCCTAGCTAGAAGAGTTTATCTATTATGCCCAAGTGGGGAATAGTGTTGAAGGCTTTGGCTAGGTCAAGGTAGGTGGTATGCATTGTCTTTCCCTCATCCATGGCTTTGGTGACTGTTTAGAAGAAGGTGACCATGTTTAACAGGCATGATCTCCCTTTGACAAAACCAAACTGTGTGGGATCAAGTGTTTGGAGGTTGCCAACGTCCTTGTTTATAAGGTCCATGATAATGCATTCCATGACCTTGCAGATCAGGTTAGTTAGGCTGACTGGCCTATAATTGTCTGGGTCAGTGGATGGTCCACCTTTGTGCAGAGGGATGAGACTGGCTGTCCTCCATTCTGCTGGGACAAAGCTGGTGCACAGGCTTTGGGTGAATAGGGTGCCTAGTGGTGCTGAGAGCTCTTGCCTGAGTTCATGTAGGACACAGCCAGGGATGTTGTTGGGTCCCATGGAGACTGTATGTTTTGCCTTTGAGAGGGCATTAATAACCTGCTCCCCGGTGATGAGGGAAGGGGGCAGATGCTGGGGATGTCCTTGATTACCAGACCACAAACTGCAAGTTACAACTAGGAAGAACAAAACACCACAGAGTTTAAAAAATGCATTTCACTCTAGCACCTCGGCTATAAGCTTTCAAAGAGTGAATTAAAACACAAAAGCATGTCCTTTAAATACACAAACAATAAAACAATTATACAATCAACATTGCCCCTATTAACAATCAATTAATTAAATATTTCCAATTAAAATCAGTATTAAGTCCCTGAGGTAATAGAGTATTATATTTAACCATCAAAACAGCTTCCTTATGCAATAGTTTTGCTTTAAGACACAACACCCCACCAACTCCCCTATTAATTTGTTCTAAAATACATCTTCTTAATAATAAATAATTCCCAGAATTCCCAGGGTTGTCACAATTGCCATTCTTAATGTCCAGTATGTGTTCTTGAAACCTGATTTTAAACATCCTTTGAGTTTCTCCAACATAATATTTATCACAGGGGCATTTCAAGATATATATAACTCCCACACTCCATTAATATAAGAAAAACAGTTAATTATATATGGACAAACCGAACATTTACCACGTGCAAAAGTACCTTTCATGTGAAATGAGGGGAGGGGGTAGGTACTGGGGATGTCCTTGTTTACTGATGGGAGGGAAAGGGGGGATGAAATTTTCACTTAACTTGTCTGCCAGCAGGTTGGCTATATCTATGGCATTTGTGTATGTGGTATTCTTGACCACCAATTCAGAGCAGATTTGGGAGTTATCTTTGAGATTGTGGATGCATGCAAAGAAGGCCTTGTGATTGTTCTTAGTGGATGTGGTCAATTTGGACTTGAAGTTAGCTTTAGACGATTTTACAAGTGACCTTATTTGCTTGTTCAGACAAAGGAGAGATTGCTTCCAACTTGGCACCCGCTCCTTTTTGGTCCTGGACAGCAATTTTTTCCTTTTATTATAGAGTCTGTTTATTGCTGCTGTCCACCAGACAGGTTTACTCTTTTTTGAGGAGGATGATTTGGTCCTGTCAGGTATTGCTGACTCCATGCAGCTCTATAGGTAATCATATAGTTTATTGATGTAAGCTTGGCCATTAGTGCTTCATTCAACTGAAGGGATGGTGATGGTGAAGCTGCTTATACCTGCTCTCAGAAGGTTGTAGTCAGCTTTGCAAATGTTTTTTTTTGTTTGACCCTTGCAAGGGGGGGTCAGGGGAGATGGTGACTTTGAAAGTGATTGTCTTATGGTCGGATCTTACCAAGGAGGATGACACTGTAGGGGTGCTACAGTGGCTACTCATGTTGGTTAGTACCACGTCCAGGATATTTTCACCTCTTGTGGGGGTGTCGACCAGCTTATTCAATGCATTGGCATTGATGAAGTCAAGGAATCTCTGGGCATTCATGTTTGAGATAGAAAAAGGTCTTCCACTCTATGGTTGGCTAGTTAAAGTCATCCAGGATCAGGGTAGAGGGTTGAATCTTAATGGATTCAAGTAAGTCCAGATAGGTGGAGTGTACCTCCTGAGTCATGGTTGGAAATCTGTATCTAGCTATGATTTGAATAGGTGTTTTGTCAATAGTTAACTGCACCTGGAGTGTCTCATATGTGTCGTACTGTTTGACCAGCCTGGAGGTGTGTATGTCTTTCATAAATATTGAAACTCCACCTCCTTTGGTTTTGTAGCCCTCTGGGGTCTAAAGGTATGGTAGGACAAGTAACCTGGTAAGGCTGAGGTGGTCTCTGCAACTTTGAACCAGGTTTCAGTGACTGCACAAATGTCAGCATCTTCTAGGAAAAGGAATGCTTGCAATGAGTGCAAGTTCATGTTAAGACTCCTAGCGTTTAGCAGCATAACCTTTAAATTTTGTTTAGAAAACTTTTTCATGTTGGTAATTTTGTCCTCATGACTTTGCCTAAAAAAGGCATTATGGGGGAACAACAGCCTTTGCCAGAAGCCTGAAGCCCAGGGCAGACAGATGAAGGCCATCTCTGGCAAAGCTTTGTGGTCTGTCAATTATGTTCTCCCAGGCTATCAGGTACTGGATCCCCTTGGAATGACACCAGAAACTAAGTCAGTTGTTAAAGTTAATAATTTTCTGCTTGTACTGAGGCATCATTCTGGGTGACAGTAGGATGCTGTCTAAGGCTAGGGACATACCTGCCTGGGACACATATTCAGTGAGCTCAATCATGTTTCTCTTCATAGAGTCCAGAGAAGTATGTCTGAAGTCATGCACACCAACATGGACTGTGAAAGAGTCATAACAGTACCTGTTGTTGAGACACTTGACTGCATGAATGATATGGTGGATTCTAGCACCTGACAAGCAACTTACTGTAACTTTCCCCTTATCTAACCTTGTGAGGGGCACATTTGCGTGTCTCACAATAGGGTCTCCTATGACTAATATGTTGGGTTTGTGGCTGGGCCTTAGATGCTGTGAGACACATGCACGTGTACTATGTGTGGTGCTTGGTGCAGTGGGTTGTGATGTGCGTGTGTGATTTTTCCTCAGAGGTCTCTTTTGTTTAGGTATGTTTTTGTTGAGAACCTCCACATATGTAGGAATGCCCTGTACAGGTTGTGCATGGTGTTTGAGTTGTGCCGCTTGTGGTGTTTGTACAGACAACCTTAGTGTCAGATGTACTGGCTTGTGATTGAGACAGCAAGGATTCTAGGTTCTTAATGTAATTGCTTCTCTCACATATTGTGTTCCTAGGTGGTAGAAGAAGAGGGCTGTTGCTACACTGTCTCAGGATGCCCATATCAACAAGACTAACAGGAGAAACCACAGGAAATTGTCCATCCCTGGTTGTCAGAATCTGTAGAAGAGAGGTAAAGGGTGGTAGAGTTGGTACTATCAGAATAGAGTACCTATTGGTGTGAGTAGGGCTGGATAAAATTACAGTAATTTCATGGGAGGGCATCAGTTACTCAGGACTGTTGGTAAGGGACAACATGCAACTGAGATACCTCAAAATGGATTAAAACAGTACAGCTGAAGTGCGCAATGAACAAAAAAATGCAACACCCTGCAAACACAGGGTATAAATACTATAAAAGATGGAAAAATCTAGAAGCTCGAATTACTACCCAATCCTGCTAGTCCCTGCTCTTTCAACTAATCACTCATGTTAGAGAAGGTCACGCAACCCTGTTACTCTCACCAACAGTAAAGACAAGACACTACCAGCAGAAGATGGCTGCCAGAAACACAAAAAACTCAACAAGCAAAACAACCAGGCCTGGAAAACATCAGTCCTCTATCCAGACTATGCTACTTGACTAGAACACAGAAACCTTATAAAATGCACAGAAAAGCACCAATAGAGCACTCACAAACGGAAAATGCAACTCTCAGTATGAATAAGCAGTTTCAAGTTAAGTAATTCAATAAAAATGCAATTACAGTAATGGAACACTATCTAGCAATGAAAATACAGTTAAAACAGTATAACACAGTACAGGAATGCAGTAAAACAGTATAAAAAGCCTTATAACAGTACAAAATTAAGTAGATTAGCTGTATAACACAACATTAAGTGTTAAGAAGGGCAATTCAATTAAATAAATGTAAGAAAAAAGTATTCTGTCATTGGAGCCTCAGGGATTTTCTGCTTTGTCACAGTGATGAATCACTACTCCTCAGCCTGGTAAAAACAAGCACAACCCCCTGCAGACACAGGGTTTAAATACCAGAAAAGATGGATGAATCTAGAAGCTCAAATTACTACCCAATCCTGCTAGCCCCTGCTCTTTCATCCAATCACTCATACTAGAGAATGTCAGGCAACCCTGTTACTGTCACTAACAGTGAAATTAAGACACCTCCAGCAGAAGATGGCTGCCAGAAACACAGAAACTCAACAAGCAAAACAACCACGCCTGGATAACATCAGGCCTCTATTCAGACTATGCTGCCTGACTAGAACAGAGAAACCTTACGAAAAATGCACTGAAAAACACAGATACAGCACTCACAAACAGAAAATACAACTCTCAGTATGAAAAATCAGTTTACAATTAAGTAATTGAATAAAAATGCAATTACAGTAATGGAACACTAGCAATGAAAATACAGTTAAAACAGTATGAAACAGTGTAAAACAATACAAAATTGCAGTGAAACAGTAAAAAAAGCTTTATAACAGTGCAAAATGTAGTAGATTAGCTGTATAGCACAACTATAAGCATTAAAAAGTACAATTCAATGAAATAAATGTAAGAAAAAACTTACCTATTGGAGCCTCAGTGATTTTTTGCTTTGTCACAGTGATGGATCACCACTCCTCAGCCTAGTAAAAACAAGCACAGCCACCTGCAGACACTGAGTTTAAATACCAGAAAAGATGGAAGAATCTAAAAGCTTGAATTACTACCCAGTCCTGCTAGCCCCTGCTCTTTCAACCAATCACTTGTGCTGTAGAAGTTCAGGCAACCCTGTGGAAAAATATTGAAAAACTAATAATATGTGTTACATCTAAACAGGACTTATATTTATGTGATATTTAAGTGTAGTGTTTTTCTTTTAGATGTTATACCACCTTGGACTATGGCTCCCAAGCATCTCAATCCCCACAATCCTCCTTTCAGTGTCCTCCTCCAAGCATTTTGGCAACATGGTGCCTTTCTGCTTGAGATAGGAGATAGAGATATTTCTAGAAGAATGCAAATTTGGAACCAGATTGTAAAGGATGTGAAAGCTGTTAGGGGATGAAGCAGGACATATGATCAGGTGCATCATAAGGCCAATGACATGATTTCATCGATCCTGAGGAGAGCAACTGAAGTGGCCCATGGACTGCTGACTACTGGGGGCACCTGCTACAGAGCCACCACTGACACCAATTAAAGAGTTCATTTCCACTGTCAGGGATCTGGAAAACTCAGTGGAAAGTGGACAACAGCATGTGATTGATGTTGGTCCTGCTGTTTCAGAGAGGACAGGTATGTCCCAGGAGGAGCTTCCAGGTAGGCTTACCTATGTCGATTTTTAAAGATTTCTTGTATAGTAAACTATTGAATGCAATAGTTAAGTTGGTTTAAACATTTGTTTGGGGGGGACTAGTCATAGATTGATACAGTTAACAACACATTCTGGTTCATTACACATGGCTTGGGGTGGGTGTGTCATTCAAATTTCAGTTAAATGTATTGTTGACACATATATAAAAGCCAACATTTTCCCCCCTGTGTCATTGTTATTGTGATGATGGTGTCCTTACATTTTGCTTAACATTTTCCAGGACCATCCTCCCTAGCAAGCGTGGAATCATCTGCACATAGTAAGCCAAATATTTTTATTTCAGTAATGATCAGCATTTCACAGAAATCCATATGTGTGAGGTGGGTGCCAGGACTGTGTGTGTATTGCTGTACTGTCTGTGATAGTTGTACCAGTGTTAGTTTGTTAGCATATATTGAACTGTAGTAGTGTAGCTATTGATTTCTTTCCTGTGTTTGTTGCTTATTATCACAGATTATCCTGATAGTAGAAGTGTAGTGCTCTTATCATCACCTGGTGTCAGAGTGTGAGCAGACCTTAATGATGATGTTGGCCAAAAACAGGTGCAGTCAGGGGGGCACAATGGTTGAATCTGACACTGAGGTTGACATTCAGCCATCCCCTGTAATTCGATCAGACACAGCCAGTAGGCTTACACAAACCCATTTCAGTGATCCCTCAGATATTGAACAGGTGGAGGGGAAGACACTTGATCAGGGTAGTGTGGTTACTGTGACTTCAGTGTGGCTGTTGACTTTGGTCAGAGTTAAAGTGTGGGTGAGGTGCCATGCAGGAGGGTTGTTTGGGTTGCTCAAAGGAGGCCTGCTGTCTATCCTCCACCTGATCCAGGTGTGCCTTTCCATGCCACTCGACATATGTTTAAGGCCATCATGGAGGTGTAGGCATGGTTCTGTGAGGAAATTAGGGTTGTAGATGTGGCACAGGTAGATATGCATGACTGCCTCAACCCTGTTGCCAATTCAGTGGAACAGGTGAATCACATTGGAACAGATGGTGTCTTTGATGGAATGTTTGTTGGGAGGGGACAGCATCCACTTGGGCCTAGGTCAGGTGCATCATCTGATGTTATCTGATATGGATATGCCTGATCACGATCCCATAATGGCACTACTTCCACTGCGCCATCAGTGGTTGAAGTGTCAAGAACCAGACATGACAGGCCACAGGGTCATGGACCTAGGTGTACTCATGAAGAGAGCTCATCCAGCAGACATCGGTCACATTCAGGTAGCAGAAGTGCATCTGACCATGGGTGTGGACATGCCAGTGCAACTCCTGGCAAAGCCAGTTCTTGGGATCAGGGATGACAACGATGAACTGTCACCTTTACCATGCATGGTTAACACCTGTCCTACATATCAGGACATAGAGCTAGCACAGTTCTTGGCTGTGTTCTTGCAGACACTCACACACCAATTTCAACTGGAGTGCCCATACAGGCACAAACACACATAACAGTTAAATGGGTCAGTCTTGAGGCTTAAAGTTCATTCTGTCTCAGTGGCCATTTGATACTTGATCTAAAGATCTGCCTTATTCTCTTAGTAACTCCCTACCTTTGTGTCAGCCTAGGCCTCCCCCCCCTCCACACACAAACACACAATAGCCTGTGCTAATGATAACTGTGCCATATCTTTATTTTCTATCTTTTGGATTCAGGGATACATAAGTGTTTTTTTTTTCTGATGCTCAGGGTGCATAGCTGACTTAGTGTTCTGTATATCTGTCTTTGTGATGCTCTTTTGCAAACTGTACTGCTTTCTTACAGGATTTCATAATGTGCAGTGATGGGAGTAATATATTACAATATGTAATATTACTGTAATATATATTACAATTTCTAGTAACTAGCAATATAACTAGTTACTTTTTCAAAATAGTAACAAAATAATTGTAATATATTATTTTTTTAGTAACTAGTAACTTAAACGTGTGTTATTTTTGAGTTACTTATGCTTAAAGCTGTGGGTTTCAATGTGGGCGACGTCACCCCATAAAGAGCAATGGAAAACTTCTGGGGGCCCTGGATAGTATGGATAGTAATCAGATGTTAGGAGGTAATAGTGACTTTGAAGAGACAATTAGGATAAAAAATTACAGCATAATCCCCAGGATTTACTAATCTTCCATGCACTTCTAGCTTAGTCCTGCATGGAAGTGACTGTTTAGGAGCAGGATGGCAGCATGCCATGCATATTAATGAGGCACGCTGCCTAAGCTCCTAATCTTACACGGAGCATGTAAGAGTGCAGGGGGGCATGTCTGAGAGCAGAGCTCTCAGAATATACATGCCCCTGCAATGCAGAATAGCAGAAAGGGGTAAGAAGTGAGCGAGACTGCTCATAGGTGTCCGCAAATTCCCACCAATAGTCCCCTTGTGTACAACAGCAAAGTATATATATATATATATATATATATATATATATATATATATATATATATATAAATAAAATGAAGAAACCCTTTTATTTTTATTTAAAAATCAAATTAAAGCTAACTGTAGGTGCGCGGGTGTGCCCATCACTTAGCTACGGTTATTGCAGCTTAAATGGCTGAAGAGGATAACAAGGAAGATATATGCAAATGAAGCAGCATAGCAATAGTGTAGTGGACAGAGCATTCACCTTCCGAGCAGGCAGTAGCGGTTCCTGTCCCACTGCAGCACTTTCCATGGCAAAGCATATTATGAGTAATAGTAACGTTGCATAACCCACTAAATAACATATATTTAAGAACTGCATTACTGCAGTAAATGCATGTGTGAGGTGTCAGTGTCATAATGAATAAGGCACTAGTAAGCAGGTTTAAGCACAAATAAGCAGTTGTAAGCATATTTAAGCACTAGTAAGTGGGCTTAAGCCCATTTGTGTGGTGGTAAGCAATGTCTACACTGGCTAAGCAATTCTGAAGCTAACTCTCTGTAAGCAGATGTAACAGTAGGTTAGCAGTGCTTACCATCGCACAAACCCACTTACAACTGCTCAAAAGTGCCTTAATCACTCTGTATCCAATGGCCCTTGTTCTGCCCATCAACAAAACAAACAGCCATGCAGGTCGCGAACCCAGGACCCTATACACCGTAGTCACAATAGTTAACCACCAAGCCATCACAGAAATGTAGAAGAATGAGGTAGCAGCAAACAAATCCTCACCATAGTAAAACAAAACTGAACCTGTGAAAGGAATCAGTATGCAGTCATATGTTCCATAACCCACTACATAACTGAACTGGAGTACGGCAGTAAGCCCAGAAGTGAGGTGCAATTGTAATAGAGTGTTGAAATCCCCAATAAAACACAAGGACCCCACAGATTGTATGTACACATTAATCATGGATACCAGGCATACATATAAGGTGTAATGATTAATAACTCAATGCCAAAAAGGCATTATAATGCAATGTCTAATGTAAGCAATGCTAAGCATTGCACAGGCCAGCTTAGGAGGTGTGAGCAGTATGTAGACCAGTCACTTATTGTGACCAGTGGTATACCCCTTTAAACAATGCCAACCCTAGGTAAGCAGGTTTCTCCATAGCTTAGCCTTTTCAAAACCGGCCAATCACGGAAAAGTGCAGGAAATCAGCCCTACTTAAACCCAAGAGGAGGGAATACATCTCATAACTGGTTGTAGCTTCCCCTTGCAGGCACTATGGCAGTAAGGGGAGAAGGTGTGCACTTTTGTGCACAGCACTGGTGCATCCAGGAGTCCAAGGCCATTGCAGGAGTCCTAGTTAAAGACCATGCTCAGAGACTGCTGCAGGGCCAGTAACAGGGTTCCCAATATAAGGCAGAGGCCTGGGACCATCTCACCCATGACCTCACCAGTGCCACTGGCATACCCCGAACTGGTGAGCAGGTCAGGCACCACTATGCCGACCTGAAGTGGCGTAAGGGGGGACTCTTGGAAGAGTGGCTCCAAGAGGCTAGAGCATTAGGGGATGTTCGAGCCATGTGTAAGTATCACCCCAGTATGTGTGTAATAATTGCCAGCTCAGGTATATCATGGACAGGTATGGCTAAATATTCCTCTTATGTCCCCCACAGCTGTGATGGAGTGGGCCACGAACCAGGAGGCCCACATCAGTTGCCTGGCGAGGTTACAATGAGAGGCAGGTCAGTAATACTCATGCATTTACTGTCATTGGAAATAAAAATAAAAGTAGTAGTTAATTAATTGCTTGTATAAAACCTGTATTGTTCAAGGCAAGTACTGCATACACTAGAGAATATGACAAGAAGAGTCTCATACTGTTTGTAAGTCAATAAAAGTAATAGCCTGACAAAACAGGTTTAACTGCTGGACTGCATGTGCATATCCTGGTATCATATGGTAATGTTGATATGCAATCGTGTAACAGTACTGTAGTATTAAGCACTGTTACCCACACCATGCACCATAAATTGAATGTGTAGGAATGCCTGTATATGACAGGTACAATTCCCAGAGGCCATTTAGTACAACTGAGAGACATATGCGGCAGAATGATGCCAGGGCGTAAGACCCTGGACCCTGACTGTGGTGAACCCAATTGCACAGATTGTCCAAAACAGCAGATCATAATGCCGGGCTACACTATTGGTGGCTTAACGAAATGCAGCTATTTGCAAAAGGACGGTACACCTGTCACCATGAATAATTGCGACCAAGCCAGCTCTGCCACCCCATAGCAGGTGCCTCACCTGGCTTGATAACCAGATATTGGCACACAAGGGCCACCCCCATAGTGCCTTTTTTAGGAGTGTGAATACTGCTAAATGCCATAAAACCCTAAAAAACAAAAAAAAGCACCAGGCCCCTACTGCTACCTAAGCATAATGTCCTAAAGGTGACTGAAACCTGGCTCAAGGCTCATGGGAGCACCCCAGCACTATCAGGTCTGTGCTGAAATCATCGTTCCGGCCCAGGCTCCTGAGAGCACCCAGCACTATCAGGTTATACCTCTCATAAAGGTACCCCCCGGAAATCGGAAATTACCAGCAAGAGGGTATACCTCATTCATAGGTGCAATTACCACAAGGTAGAACTGAACCAGTTTGTAGCATGCTACCACATCCCCTCTCAAAAGTTTAGCCACAAACTGCCCTACAGTTTGTAGCATACTATGAATGTCTCTAAAACAGGAAAAATGTGACCTACTCCAACAGACCAAAGGAAGACACCTGTCATTACAACAGCCCCAACACCCTGGCCCAAGGGTTGGGAAACCTCATACCAAACTCAAATGCTACCAACTCCCTACCCACCATTTCCCAACAGAGGAGAAAATATAACAAGACTCCCAACAACCACAACAATGGGGAAAAAATGCTCCAAATGGAGGAAGTATAAACTCATCATCAACATGGGGACCATAGAAAATATAGGAAGTATATCCACATCAAACATAAACCCCAAATAAATTAATCTCACTGAAGATCTTCATCAGCAAACTTCCACCATGCCAAGTGAAGGTAAGGTATCCTTCAAACCCCCGACACAGTGAGAAGACAAGGCCCTATGGCAGAGCCACCCCCACTTCACACGCTAAGGCACCTCAGGAATGTATGGATCTTAAATGCCTTAATAAAAAGCACCTCCAGGAATGTATGGATCAAGCAATCCCTAATAAAATTAAGATCCAGGAACACCAAAATCAAGAGGTGAATAATACAAAGCAGATCAACCAAAGGGAAGAAGTCTCTGATCTATGAGCTAAAAACCTAAAATCTAAAAGGCTCTGATCAATAGGCCTACTTTGAAAAAAATGGCTAAAGAAATAAAGGAAGGCATAAACTTTGAGAGAAAAAAAAGAACGAAAACAATAAAATCTCCCAGATATTTAATATGAAAAGACAAAAGAAAGAAAAAATCAACTTTCTGGCATTACAGACATTATAAACAAAATATGCAAAATCACACCAGTGCCAGAACACTTCAAAACATATTCAATCTAAAAATCCAGAGTCCCCAAACCCTCCCATCTCAAGAGCAATCTCTAGCCAGTCTCTCCTCCCCAAAGCCACAGCATCAGAAATCTCCGGACGCCCTCCCGGCTGAAACAGACAGCATGGATCCGGACGGAACTAAACCCACACATGTGCTATCAATTAATCTTAGCCTTAAAACCCGGCTGGCTGAGCTGTAATCTTACTTGAACTCAGTTACTCACTAAAGATGTGCTTCCTGGACCCTGGAAATTACAGCCCCCATAAGCAGCTGAGGCCTTGGACCCTGGAATATGGAGGATGCATAAACCCGGCTAAAATAAAGAGACATTGGCAGGAGGATATAATGGAACTCATGACCAAATTGTTGGGACCAGGGCAGGAGGACATAATGGACTACTTAATTTTTTTTTGTCAAGGGCAGATCCTGCCTCTTGATGACTTGAAAAGCTTTCAAACACAAAAACTCTTGACCTAGGTCGGGTAAGGAGCACATGCAGGCACACAGCCATCCCTGAAAAGCTCAACACAATACCCACACCTACCCCTGTCTAAAAGCTCTTAAAAGCTCAGCTCAGCATGCAGAAACACAGGGTTAAGAGTGGCTGGTGGTCACTCAGAGAACAAGCCGGGTGCAGGGTTTCAGTCCCACAGAGGCTCAGTCCCTCTAAGCATGTCAGGCTTCAGCTCGGTCCTGGGGCCTCAGTCACTCTTGTTCGGCATTTATGTTTCTGACAAAATTTGCAGATGACTGCAAAGGGGGTTGTGGCTGACTTCAAGATAGGCTGCAAGACATCCTCAGAGAGAGACCATAGAAATGCATAGACATGACCTCCAGAGGTCTCATATAAAT
This sequence comes from Protopterus annectens, assembly GCF_019279795.1. NCBI lineage: Eukaryota > Metazoa > Chordata > Ceratodontiformes > Protopteridae > Protopterus > Protopterus annectens. Next base: position 200,557,190 of record NC_056730.1, read on the forward strand.
GGAATGCCAATCATATGAGTATGGCCCTAAAGCAAAAATGTATAGTTAGCTAATTAAAACCTTTGGGAAAAACCAGGTAACTCTGAGGAAGAGTTATCATTAAACCACCACGTTGGAAGTGGACAGTGGGGACTCTTTTGACACGACATTTGCCTGACAAACACTGACATTTGCCACTCTTTTGACCATCCACCTATTCCACATCCAGATCAGGAGAGAGAGAGGCCATTGGGTCGTGTACCTCTTTCACTTTTAATAGACCCCGATTGAGTACAACGCAGCGGAATGTTGAATGTACCTTACCCGACACCTCGGAAAGACCCCAAAAGTAAACCCAAAAATAAAAAGGCTCAAAGGGATCAAACATGCTACCACTGGCTGAGCTCACAGAAACTCCAGCTTGCATACCGTCTGCTGCCGTCTGATCTGTACCCTGACATACAAGGCGCCACAAACAACATACAATGGACATGCCACCTGGAAAAAAAAAAATCCAAATCCACCAGAGAGAGAGCAAGAGCAAGAGCACCAAAACGACTATAAGATATAAATGCTGTGGGTTGTCATCATCACTTAGAGACTCCTAGACTGGAATAGAATCCCAGTCCATGTGAGGCCAGGGTGATCACTGACTCTGTTCCTCTGTTCAAGGGCCCAGTGGATTGGAGGATGGATAGTGGACCCGGGGGAATCAGGGAATCATCTCTGTGTCACTGCTGGACAAGCAGCTAAATAAACTAATGGGTATAGTATTCGCATTCTAAGGGGTGGTGAAAGCCACACATACTCTGTCTAGGCTTATAAATGCCCTAGGGCAGATAGCCTAGTATGAACCTATGAACCTATATAGACAGTAAACAGGGAAAAATTAAACAATAAAAACCGAATAGCACATGCAACTGAGATGTGAACTGTTGTTTTTTAGCACACACAGTCACGGTTCGAATCCGGACAGTAGTAGTAGTCTACATACAGAATCATACCCCACAACTGTACAGATATGTCCAGAATGTCAATTAAAGTGGCCCATATTTGTTGCCTATCAACCTGTCCCCCTGGGAGATCAGTAGGATGATCCCAGATGTATAGGCAGCAAACAGGAAATACAACTGATTGACACACCGCTATGAGAACAAAGCTGGCACACAAGCAACTCCCCAATACCTTATGTGACTAACAAGCAACATATGTCCCATTTACACCCCAAACTTGTCAAGCTGTGGTCAGAGAGTGTACAGTAACAGAGTGAGATGTATGTGCATAATAGTAATGTGGGATCTGGTACTGTGTGTGGGAACATTCAGGTAGTGCTAATAAACATTACTCCCACAGGTCTGTCAGATACCAACACCGTGGCCAGAAATAAAAGAATGATATGCAGTTGCTCTGAATAATGAGGTATTAGACATCACTGTCATGCACACTGTCCTACAACATATAATGGCCTAGGAAATCTGTATATGAGTATTGTAATACAAGGTCAGAATGCAAAAGCACAGGGGATTAATAAGACAGAAAGCACTTGGAGATATACAGCAATATCTATATAGCAGACCCAACTGTGATGGACAATGTTTAAGTTGTAGCAGACACAGCCATGTTCTGAATCCTGGGAGTGGAATTAGACTGCATACAGATTCATACCCCACAACTGTACAGATGAGGCCAGAATGTCCGGTATATGTGCCCATATCTGCTACCTGTCCCCCTGCCCCCCTGGTAAGTCTGTGGGATGATCCCAGATGTTTAGCCAGCAAACAGGGAATACAAGTGATTGTCAAACACCATGAGAACACACCTGTCACTGTAGCAACCCCCCAAACTGTTAGGAGAGCAATATGTCAAGTATGTCCTAGCTAAACTCCCATGTTGTCAATCTGTGACCAGAGTGTGTACAGTAACAGAGTGACATGTATGTGCATAATACTAATGTGGAATCCGGAACTTTGTGTGGCAACAGTCAGGTAGTGCTAACAAACATTGCTCCCACAGGTACATTGGATACGAACACTGTGCTGAGAAATACAAACCATTATAACTGCAATGGTATCGTTCACTCTGGCATTGTAGGGAATTGTGAGTGTTGCAGTTTCTCTGAATAATAAAGTATCACTGGTCATTGTCACCCACACTGTGCTACATAATATAACTGTGTATGAAAGCATGTATATGTGTGTAAGGTCACTAAAGGTGGAAGGTGGCAATATTCTAGATATGTCCCGGCACACCAGCATGTGGTCAACACATGACCAGAGTCTGTGCAGAAAGAGTTGGATAGCTATGTGCAAAACAACAACCTGGAATCTGGGAGTATGTGTAGAAACAGTTAGTTAGTGTTAACAACCATTCCCTCCACAGGTATACCAGGTAAGAGGTGTATACTGCAGGTAAATCTGGTTCATGTGTAATGATGACGACAGCCATATCACTGTCTAAACTAAGGTTATAGGGTAGTGTAGTAAGACTTGTAAGGTATAGATAACAGCACTGACTAGGAAAGTAATGTGGACTACAGGAATATACTAGTTGTAAATTGACATCTTTCTCTCCCCCCACCATATCTCCAACAATAATCATCATACCCACCCCAACTAGTATGTCATGACTCTGATCATCATCTTCTTTTTTTGGCTGTTCCCATTAGGGGTTGCCACAGTGGATCATCCATTTCCATTTCTTCCTGTCCTCTGCATCTTGCTCTGTCACACCAACCACCTGCATGTCCTCTCTCACCACATCCATAAACCTTATCTTAGGCTTTCCTCTTTTCCTGTTACCTAGTAGCTTCATCTTTAGCATCTTTTTCCCAATATACTCAGCATGACAGCATCCCTCCTCAGCACATGTCCAAACCAATGTAATCATGCCTCTCTGGCTTTGTCTCCAAGCCTTCCAACCTGGGATGACCCTCTAATATACTTATTTCTAATCCTGACCACCCTCGTTACACCCAGTGCAAATCTTAGCATCTTTAACTCTGCCACATCCAGCTCTAACTCCTGCCTTTTTGTCAGTGCTACTGTCTCCAACCCATATAACATAGCTGGTCTCACTACCCTCTTGTAGACCTTCCTTTTCACTCTTACTGGTACTCGTCTGTCACAAATCACTCCTGACACTCTTCTCCACCCACTCCATCCTGCCTGTACTCTCTTCTTCACCTCTCTTCCACACTCACCGTTACTCTGAACTATTGATCCCAAGTATTTAAACTCATCCACCTTCGCCAACTCTACTCTTTGCATCCTCACCATTCCTCTATCCTCCCTCTCATTCACACACATATTCTGTCTTAGTCCTGTTGACCTTCATTCCTCTTCTCTCTAGAGCATATCTCCATCAATCCAGGGTCTTTTCCATCTGTTCTCTACTCTCACTACAGATCACAATGTCATCTGCAAACATCATAGTCCATGGGGACTCCTGTTTGATCTCGTCTCTCAACCTGTCCATCACCATTACAAATAAGAAAGTGCTCAGAGCTGATCCTTGATGTAATTCCACCTCCACCTTAAACGCATCCTTAACTCCCACCCCAGACCTCATCGCTGGACACACTACCCTCTTACATATACTGTACCACTCTTACATACTTTTCTGACACTCCTGACTTCCTCATACAATACCACAACTCCTCTCTGGGCACCCTGTCATATGCTTTCTCTAAGTCTACAAAAACACAATGCAGCTCCTTCTGACCTTCTCTGTACTTCTCCATAAACACTCTCAGAGCAAACATTGCATCTGTAGTGCTCTTTCCCAGCATGAAACCATACTGCTGATCACTAATCATCACGTCCATTCTTAACCTAGCTTCCACTACTCTTTCACATAACTTCATGCTGTGACTGATCAGTTTAATCCCTCTGTAGTTACTACAGCTCTGCACTTCACCCTTATTCCTAAAAATCGGTACCAAAACACTTTTTCTCCATTCCTCAAGCATCCTCTCACTTTCCAAAATTTCATTAAACAATCTGGTTAAAAACTCCACTGCCATTTCACCTAAACACCTCCATGCTTCCACAGATTCTGATAATGTCCAGTTGTTTGATAAATATTTTCATGGTTCCCATGCATGTGCTATATCGAATTATTCCAACATTGGTGGCATGGTGCCATCAATGTACCTGCATAATGTTTTATTACCACTTTGGTCCCATATATGCATGTGTTCTGTTTGCTATGCAACTGTTCCGTATCTGGTGTCTGGGTTAATGGAAATATCTATGCATGCTGTTATACCTACCCCAGGAATGTGCTGACTATTACTAACCCACAAATGATGATGAAATCTTAACACTATAGCACGCTTGGGAAGGCCCATCCCAGCGGACCCACATGCCCCATCTCAGCTGGCCGTGGCACCAG
>NC_056730.1:200566560-200711560 GCF_019279795.1 Protopterus annectens
ACATCTACCACAGTCTGTACACAGGCTAAAGTACATATGAACAATACACACACTGTCGACATTCATCATAAGTACACAGACCTCAGTACTGTACAAACAACCACAGAACATCCAGGTTATGTCATCAAATATAACCCCTATTGTACATAACATGGGTGAAAGCCTGATATTTCACTGTCTCACTTGCTTGTTATCAGATATGATGACACTAATTATGGTGTACAGCACATATACACCTCTTAATGCATGACATATGTGCTGTACACCATAATTAGGGTACAGCACATATGCACCTCTTAATGCATGACATATGTACAAAGGTTGACAGAGTTGTGGCTGGAAGCACATACACAGGGCCAATATTGACATGTTTCTGTGATAACCTCATGCATATACTGTTGTAATAGGGTTTGTTGCAACATATGTCCTATGAGGGATATGAAGTCAGTAACTGTCACAGCTTTCATCATCTACAGACTGCAATCCTCACACTACTTTCTGCAGTTCACAGACAGATGCTAACACATGAAATCAAAGGCACCATACACTGAACTGTCTGCAGATTACCCTACAGTTGGGGATTCCTCATAAACATAGAACTGACATGGCAGGTATTAAAAAATGTAGGATAGCCATATCCACACACACACTGTTAAACCAACATTACTCCAAATGCAGTATAGCTGCACTTACAGTCTGTAGTCAGGGTGGGCACATCCCCCTCTTATGTGTTGCCCTGTTTCCACAGTGTATGTTGTTAGAAGTAAATTCCCAATCCATCTGAGATGCTGTTTGCCAAACAACAGATTGTGTTCCTGCTCACAGTGAATGAAAAGGCCCAACACCAACAGGATGTTCCTAGACATTGGAGTGTGTTTCCGTGCAACTGGCTTTGGGAATGTTACCACAGCTGTTCCGCATGCAATCAGCTAGGGGAGGGCTGCAATTCGTGCAGAGGCCATCAGCTGATGATGAGCATCACTTAAATTACACATGCTACTGCCTAAGCAAAGCAGGTGCAGGTCTCCACATCCACCAGAGAGGGAGTGAGAGAGGCAGACAGAGTCAAAGACAAGTCATGGTGGGAGAGTAAAACTTAGGCATGTTTGTGTCACACACCTACCAGCACAGGGTATCAAACCCCTGATGACTATGTAGTGCTATCACATTTCTATGCAGTTATTGGATGTGCCACATAGGTTACATGTTGTGGAGCCCTCAGAATGTATATGTGATGGTGAGTGACATCTGCAACAGGGATATGGTAGCTATACAGTAGGTGTAGTACACGTGCCTGTCCGCATGAACAGGAGCAAGTGTCAACACAACCACATTTTCACAGGGATGCACAAACATTGACACACTTGGCAGGGCCAGGAATACAACCCATCACTAGTGAGATTGCCATAACACATTATGTGCAGGTATCCCATGCACAACAGGGGTCATACGGAGGTTATATGAGCAAAGGGTATGGGGAGGTGTCTGACATCAGACAGCATGCTTCAGTATGCCAATGGGGGCTGCAGTGAGTGTGCATGTGACCATAGGCATCATACAGCACACACACACACACACACACACACACACACACACACACACACACACACACACACACACACACACACAGTGCCAGTACTGACATGCATGGCTGCATTGATTCACGGGTGTGTAGTGGTCAACTTTGCCAGATGGCTATACAAGGCTAGATGATGGGTATACTTTGGCATCAGGCCACATGACAATGGTCTGCCTTGTGGATCAGGTGGTGTAGTTTCTGGATTTGCCCACACAGGTGGGTATGGTATTCACCATCCAGTCACCTGGGTGACTATTGTGTGTGGCCAATGCTGTGCATTGCTTGCCATGCATGTGTTCCTTAGTCCATGACATGGACGGTGTCTGTGATATGCACACCTCTCACATGCATGCACAGTGACATGTGGAACTGTACCTGGGGTGTCTGGTCCATGTTGTGTACACAGATTATCATCAGATGTGCCAGTCCTGGCCTCATGTGGTGGGAACTAGCAATAGACAGCAGGTTTACACTGCACCTACATTGATAGCATGCTAACGGCATTCCCTGGTGTCAATGGCATCTGTCCATAAAGGGCATATGTTTTCAGGCATGGTATGTCCTTTGCGGGTCACATTTGATGGCACCACAGGTGTTACAGGTGTCCAGTGGGGAACATGGGGAATGTGCACTGTCTGCATGTGCATGGCTATTGGACAGATGGACAGGGTGCCATGCCCTCTGTAGGCCACTGCAATCACTCCATAGTTACTATCAGTGGGCAATATGCAGTGTACTTCCAACATAGTGGCTGTTGCCTAGGCAAGTGTGTGTGTGTGTGTGTGTGTGTGTGTGTGTGTGTGTGTGTGTGTGTGTGTGTGTGTGTGTGTGTGTGTGTGTGTGTGTGTGCGTGTGTGTTTATGAGACATGGGTTGAGAGTGTTCTCTGGCAAATACTAGGGTTGCTAACTTTGTTTTCCTGGCCTTGATGTCACATGTATGGGTATGGATCTGCACCCCAACCTCTTAGCTATTTCACATCTGTTATCCCTGTATGGGGGACATTGTGATATACTAACGCCACCATATAAGAGTTTTGCAAAACCCGCTCCAAGTGGGGCCCAGTTGTTACACACTCACTACCACCTCCACAAACAATACAAGTTATAAATACAAACACACACACACACACACACACACACACACACACACATACACGCACACGCACACACACACACACACACACACACACACACACACACACACACACACACACAGGGATTAGAACTCCTACCTAACTAGTTTATTACACTTTAGCAGTGCACAGTTATAGTACACGCCACAGAGATTACTGGAGTACTCCTCCAAAGGTGTATCACATTGGATGACATCAGCAGGATTGCCAAAGTAAAGCATTCGAATTGTAGTGAGTGTGGCTAGGCTAAAATGCACTGCTCCCTACACAGACATTGAAACACACAAACAACATCCACTACTGACATCTGTGGGTATAGAACCCCTAACATAGGTCTATTTCACACTACAGCATGAAACTGTTAAAGAATGCACCACAGGGATTATTGGAGAACTCCTTCCCCAAAGGTGTATTTCACATTGGATGACATCAACAGCCTTACCAAAGTAGAGCATTCAAACTGTATGTAGTGTGACTACCCTAAAAAGCATTGCTCTCTACACAGACACACACACAAACACTTACCATGTCTGGGATTAGAACTCCTACCTAACTAATTTATCATACTACAGCAGTACACAGCTATAGGATGCGCTGCAGAGATTCTTGGCCTGCAACCTTCCCAGAGGTGTATTTCTAGGTGGATAATATCAGCAGCCTTGTCAACATAGAGCATTTGAATTGTATGGAGTGTGACTACTCTAAAATGCATTGCTCTCTGCACAGACAGAGTCAGACAGATGCACACACACACACTTGCCAAGTCTGGGATTAGAACTCCTACCTAACTACTTTCTCACACTACAGCATTATGCAGTTATGGCACACGTTATGGAGATTATTGGGCTACAAACTTCCCAGAGATGTATTTCTAGGTGGATGACATCAGCAGCCTTAACAAAGTAGAGCATTTCAATTGTAGGGAGTGTGAATACCCTAAAAAGCATTGCTCTCCACACAAGCAGAGACAGACACACACACACACACACACACACACACACACACACACACACACACACAGTTGCAAAGTCTGGGATTAGAACTCCTGTCTAACTATTTTATCACACTACAGCAGTAAGCAGTTATGGCATGTGCTACAAAGATTACTGGGCTACAGACTTCCCAGAGATTTATTTCTAGGTGGATGACATCAGCAGCCTTACCAAAGTGGAGCATTTCAATTGTAGGGAGTGTGACTACCCTAAAAAGAATTGCTCTCTACACAGACACACACAAACACACACAGTTGCCATGTCTGGGATTTGAACTCCTACCTAACTAGTTTATCACACTTCAGCAGTATGCAGTTATGGGACGCACCACAGAGACTACTGGCCTACAACTCTCGCAAAGATGTATTTCAAAGTGGATTACCTCAGCAGTCTTGTCATAGTAGTTTGGAGTTTGCAGAAATGTACTTGGTTACTAACCGAGTACATTTCTGCAGATTCCACTAGCCCTGCACGGCCACTTGCAAGCTCCCTGGATTGTAAAATCACCTAATTTGCATGGATTTCTTCTGCAGACGGGGTGATTTGCATACAGGGGCTTAGCCCATGCAGGACTAGTGCAGGAGCACTCGTGCACACCCCTGCAGGCTTGTCCTGGATCGCATGGCAGACATATTGCCTGCTAGAGCTCCTGCACCAATCTTGCATACAATGCTAGGCATAGAGAATCAGGGGGAATGTTGGCACAGCTCATATCATGTAGCATTCATAATAGATCATTAGAGTTAGTCTGGAACAAAATTTACTTCATTTTTTTAGCATTGCAAGGAGGTGAAAGCTAATGATGACCAGACTCCAGCCCTGCCCTGGTACTGCGGGACTTTCACCCCCTAAAACCCTCACTAATGCTTGGACAATTCTAGCCTGCTAGAGATCGTATCCTTACCTTGCTGTATAATAAACAGCATTGGTTCTCCATACTACCATCAATTGAAATTGAACTCACCACTCATCGGTTTAACACCCAATGCCCCAACCCACTGCACCAAACAGAACTTTTTGGCTGGATCTATGATGAACCAACTTTTGTCTTGACAATTTTTTTGATATGTTCTATTTAAAATTATTTTCAGTTTTCAATTTTTAGGTGGTGAAAATAGACAAAATGTGATAGTTTTTACAGGTCTTGTGCTGCTGGCTGTGTATGGTTTGGTTTAGTTGTTATTTGTGACACTCTAGCTATAAAGACTAGTCTTCTTCTCATTCTCCTTTTGGCTGCTTCTGCAAGGGGTCACCATGGCAGATCATTGGTCCGGAGAACAAGTAGCAGGTGAGTTTTATGCTGTCAAGTTGGCAACCTGATGCCCAAACTTCCTCTGAAGTCACATGCACACACACACACACACACACACACACACACACACACACACACACACACACATACACCCACACTCATACCTAGGACCAATTTAGAATGGCCAATCCACCTGCAGCATGTCTGGGAATGTGGGAGGAAAACAGAACACTCACAGGGAAACCACATAAATACAGGGAGTACATATAGATTCCACACAGAAGTTACCCCAACTGAGAAGTGAACTAGAGAACCTGTTGCTGTGAAGTGACAATGCTAAACACTGTACCACTGTGCCACCCAGCTATAAAGACTAGTCGGATGGAGTTTTTCAACTGTTGAATGCTATTCATCATCATTGTAACTTTGTGTGTACAACTTTAATAATACACTTATATGCATGTGCTTACTTGAATGAGTAAATCTTAGTATTTTAATTGATAAACTATACTTTTATTTTATTTTATTTATTTTACATTTGTTAACCGAGAAAGTCCGACTGGATATAGGTCCATTTTCAGCAGAGGCCCGGGGAGAAAATCTCCAGACATGCATTGCATGTATACATACAGTGAAATATTACAAAACGAACATTTGTTCAACAATAGATACACACATATTCTAGATCTTCTAAAATACACACAGGAAATATTTAGAAATGATTAACTGTTAAGGGAGAACACATATATTTTTAGTGGTTCTCATACATTTTAGTAGTACATGGTTGTGTCAAGCTATCATCCTTACTTTAGTACTTTCCGGTAGGTAAGAGACAAATAATCAGTTATCTAAACAGTTAATGAATCAGAGTAATACAATGAAAGTTTCTTCCTTTAATAAAGTTTTCATTTGTAGTTGGTATTTGAGTAGGGATTAGTCAGGGTTTGAACAGGGACAAAGCCAATGCATTTTTAGGTGTTTTTTAAGCGATATTTTGAATTGGGTTATGGAGGGAACTGCAGTAAGTTCTGCAGGAAGTAAGTTCCAGGTTTTGCCAACAGAGTTGGTAAATTGTGATTCACCTGCTGAATTGTTGGATTTAACAGTCTGTACTAGCGTTCTGTTGGGGGAGCGTAGAGTTTTTAGGTTGCTGTAGGGAGTGATAATATTTTTCAGTATGGGTGTACTGTCTGGTTGGTAGATAACTTTGTGAACAAAATATTAATTGGTTATAATGAAGTTGGTAGGGTAGTTCTAACCAGCCTAGCGCTTTAAGGTTTAAACAGTGATGTGTTCTATATGCCGATCCTGTGGCAATTCTGGCAATATTATTGTAGCAGCTGGTAAGTTTATTGAGGTCAGATTTGCTTAGGTTTGCAAAGATGGTTGAGACATAAAGAAGGGTTGATATCAAATGTGTTTGGGCAATCACAGTCCTAGAAGATGGGGTTAGGAATTGTTTAATCTTATATAAAGAGCCTATCTTCTTATTAACTGTTTTAATAGTTTTGTTGATGTGAGCATCACAATTAAGGTTATTGTTGATAATTACTCCTAGTAGTTTAGTACTAGGTTCTGGGGAAATTGTGGTACCATTCTTAGATGTTATTGTGAGAGATGTTAAAGGGACCTTGTGAGTGGGGGTGAAGAGTAACAGCTTGGTTTTATTTGGATTTAATAGTAGATGGCGACCATTGAGCCAGTTCTCTACTTTGTTGAAGGTATTTTGGAATAAAGATTGTAAGTCTGTGGGCGAGGTGGCAGTGCAGATTAGGGTCAAGTCATCTGCATACTAAATACACGTTACATCTGGGATGACTTTATGCAGATCATTAATGAAGATGGAGAATAGGAGGGGACATAATATAGACCCCTGGGGGACTCCAAGTGTGATTGGTAATAAAGAAGATAGGAACTTATGATTGGTAATAGGGAAGATATATACTTATGTAAAAGTAATGCATTACTTTAGTTAGTAACTAGTAATAGTAAATTATTTTTTTTTAGAAAAATAATAAGCAATAGTAGTATATTACTTTCTCTGAAAAGTAACTAGTAATAGTAACCTATTACTTTTATAAGTAACTAGCACAACACTGGTAATGTGTACATCTCTGCCAAACTGTTAAGACCAACAAAGCTGGACCAACCCATAAATAAAAGTGTGACAAAGGCCCAACAATGGTGAGAGCTTTTAAACATTGTAGTCTTACAGACTTAAGTTGATGGAATAACAGGATTTGCATTACTGTTTTTATGTTTGTTCTGAGGGATATGAAGTCTGAAACAGAAATTTGTGTCATTATTTTCTAACTTCACTCGATTTTCTGCTACAAACATATTCGGTCAAAGTGTGAACATTCATTGAAAATCTGCACATTTTATATGAAATGCCTATTACTTGATAGAGGAAACACTTATTCACACAAGTCAGAGCTGTCACATCTTGATGTAATTGCTATAAAAATTACTCACCTTATACTTACTTACATTACCAAGTAACAGTATGCAAGGATATGCCATTAGTTTGTGTACTTAGACATTTATTTTTCTATTCCAGGTTAAACACTTACCATGGAAATCCAGCAGTTGCAACAGTTTTATTTCAGGGCTGACTCTATCTGATGGTAGCAGTACACAGCCATTACATGGGTAAGTAAAGGTTGTGAGTGTTGCCTGGCATCAATATTGCTGTACATATGTGCATAGGATGAAGGCTTTAGCCCCTGAGGAGGTGAGCGTGTGTGCTATCCATTGCCTTTGGGCCAGTGCAAGGCCATATTTTGCACATCTATATCTGCCTACATCCAGCTACTGGTTTCCCTCCCACTCCTAGCCTGCATGTGGCTGTGGTGACCTTGTCTGTGGTGGTGGGATGTGTGGCCTTTCCCCTTGAAATTCCTGTTCAAGTTGTATTCTAAAGATAAATGTTGTAGAGCATGGCACATATGATGAATATTTTAGGACAAGTACAGGGATTGTACTGCAGGGCTCCCCCCAGATGTATCTAGGTACTGGAACAGCAACTTCAGCAGCCCAAACACATGCTCTATGATATTTCTTGTTTGATTGTGTGCATCATTATAGCTTTATTCAGTTGGTGTTTGTGCATGTGCATTTCATATGGGTGTCATCATCCATGGTTTCAGTGCATAATCTGCATCCCCCAGTAAATGACTCTGTGGGATATCCCCCTAGCAAACATCTCATACAGTTGTGAGTTGTGTCAGAGATGTGAGTCATGGCAACTTCCTGAGTTGCCAGCACACACATTCAGGATGCTTTCCTTAGCATTACACATGACCTGGCTGTTAATAGAGTGGTAGCCTTTTCTATTTATGCACACCCTTCCCTGTTCCCTGGGTGGTGCTTTGATTTGTACATGTGTACAGTCCATGGTACCCTGGAATTCAGGGTAGTGTGCTACAGGACAGAACTCTTGCATAGCTCGGATTCTGTCCTCAGCTGTAGGGGAAAATATGTGTACTCACTGGCATGTTGCAGCATAGCATTCAGAATTTGTTGGAGGATCCTGGATGCTGATGCCTGTGACACCCTCAGCACGTCCCCTGTTGGTCTCTGGAAAGTTCCTGTAGCAAAAATTTTAAGTGCTACACATGCCTTAGTCTCCACTGGGATTGTTTCCCCTTGGTTTGCCCTTGCTTTCAATTGAGGAGAACAAAGGTTGCAGAGTTCCTGTAGTGTGTCTCTTTCCACCCTGTAGTGCTCTATAATTTTCACCTCATGTAGATTATGAAAAGTTAAACGGGGTCTAAAATACCTTCCCCTTCTTTCCATGTTATATCAGCAGCAGCAGCATAGACATGGGCCTGCTGCACATACACATGAATAAGAGCAACAGTAGCCCCTAACATTCTTTCTGTGTAGCCTTGGTTCCATGGCTGTGTTCCAATAGGTTTTGGAATTCACAGGGAATCCAGCACTGAGTCTACATTGTTGCTTTATAGCTTGTTGAATAGCTTATCCATCATGGATTGCTTGACTGGTATACAGTTCAGCTGCTTATGCTGTAATTAGCATGCCATGATGTTTACTATGTTTGTGGGGTTCTACACAGTATGTAGAGCCACTTACGGAATACAAAATGGTGCGCTATTGTGTGCATGTCATAAGATGTGCACAAGATTTTTGAGGCTCCATGTAGGCTTTACTGAATCTGCACCCAAATGTATAAAACAGCAAAAACTCTAGTCCAAATGCTTGCCAAAAGGAAAACAAAATCACAACACTCCAATCCTTATTAGTGCAACAACTCTCTAACCACTCTATGAATATTCAACTGTTTTAACAGTAAAGAAAATAATAACACTTTTTAGTGCTTTTATCAGCTAATCTGGTTGGACTCCATCAAAAAATGCAATACGAACTGTAGTGCCCATATCATGTGATATTAAACAATCAGCTGATCAAACACATGATTAACAATAGTAATACCTCATAATCAAATACATTATTCTAGCCTGATCAAAACATAAAATCTTAATAAAAAATGCATTGTAAGTTAAAATATCTTAATTATTTAAATACTTAAAAAAAACAAACATGGTCAATGTGCAAATAAAAATTAATACATTCAATGACATGTCTTAGAACTTATTGTAGATAAGCATACTATGATAGTAAAGCCTTCAAATGATTATAAATTAGAGGATCTTAATTAATGTATACTGCTTAATTTCCACCCTGTTGTCTAGATGGGTAGGAATTCTTGAATTAAAGCACAACTGCCAAATCAGTTCTTTTTCTTATAAAAACCGCCCACACGTGTCCGTGGAAACAATTTCAAGTACAAAAAATAAATTTTGTTTTTAAAAATTCACACATTCTGCAGAATACTTGTATAGAGCATTCTTGGCATCTTTTCTTTTTAACTTATGAATATGGTATAGGATTATCTTCTACAATATGCTTTATTTTTCCCTATGTTATATTCTTTACATGATGAACAAGATGCTTTGTAGACCACACCCTATAAACTACAGTCACATTACCCTCCACATCCCAAAGGAGATGGTTTTATAGTAAGTTTCAGCCAGTAGTAGACAGGGACCAGCCCTTGATAAATATTTTTCCATCTCATACATTTCTTTTAAGATGTTCTTTGTATTGATCACTACTGCAGTAGCCTTAGGTATATGGGTTAAATCCTGCACAGAATATAACAGCTGTCCCACTTCCATAGCTTTAGGGCACCTTCCACATGCCAAAACTGTCATAAAGCTCAAGTTCAGCTGACTAAAAGCCAAGTTTGGATGCAAAGCTGTTCAGAGTTTTTTTGCTGCCAAAGAGCATACCGCTCTGAGGCACCTGAGGGTCGACGGTCAGCTTGTGCGTTTCTTAGCTGGGCTGATAAGTTCCCTTTTGGGAAAAACCTTCTATTTTCTTATATATATATATATATATATATATATATATATATATATATATATATATATATATATATATATATTTACTGATGTTTTATTACTTTCTTCTTAAGGAAAGTTATTTTAAAGCTAGGAGTGTTGTGTTTAATGGATTGTCACAAGACTTCAACATACTTTTAAATGTAGCACTCATTGTTAATGTTATCTAACTGATACGATTTCTCCACAGAAACGAGTTTGATTTTTTAAGGTTGTGGGGCTGCCATAGTGTTTGAAAGTACCTTTTACAGTGTTTTTTTTTCCTGAAAAAATTAATTAATTAATTAAACAAATTAATAAATAAATAAACTTTTGTTGGCTTGTAGTTTTCCTGGCAATGTTGCTTGTTTTCCCCAAGAAAGCGGGACCATTTTTGGCTTGACCATTTTCACTTCTACAGTCAGTCCTTATTGTAGCCACAAAAGGAAAGTTAAGCAAACAGCCTTTGCCACCATAGTAGGCTAGCAATTTGCATCAGTGGCAGGTGAGTGACTCTGCTGTGGTCATTTCTTGTACCTTAAACCATTCATGTTTTATTCTGGATCCCTCGGGTGTAGCATCTACAGCCAATATGGACCTAGGCTTAGACACTTCCTCTGTGGGAGTCACTTCAGTGGGCAAGGGAGAATGGAACAAGGAAGGTTTCCCTGCTTTGTCAGAAAGGTGTGCCCATCCTTGGGGAAGCAGCATCTGCCATTAGTAACACGGTCGACCCCATTTTTACTGTAAAAAATAAACAGAAAGCCAAGCACGTATGTACTCTTCCTCAAATGTCTTTGAATAGGAGTACTTTACTAGGAGTGGCTCAGGATTTGAGTCAGGCTACTGATCCTTCTTCTACAGCAGTTTCTGGTAAACCAAAGAGGGGCGCCTCCTTTCCTGATGAGCTTCAACATTCTGAATATGAACAGGAAGATGCAGGGACAGATTCAGGGTTTTATCCTTAGATTTGTGATTCAGACTCAGAGGAGAGCTCCCTTTCTTATTCTCCATATGGGGTTTCTTTTTCTCTGAAACTATTGCTAGGATGCCCCACTATTTTCAGTGTGAGAACGCTGAGGTTTCTCAGTCCCTCAAAAAATGCTATGAGTTGTTTCAGAAGGATTTTCCAGAACCTATGCCTATTCCTCCCATCTTATCTGCTTTAGAGGTTGTATGCTTTACTGTTTGCAATTTTACTTATAGTCAGCCAGGTGTACTTAAAAAGATAGTTAGGCTATATAAAGATCCTCAGTCTTTTAAATTTGGAATCAATATTTTTATAACTGATCCAGCAGCTGACAGCTGTAAACTTGGTTGGCTTCTCTGGTGCTAAGCATTTAGTTAATTCCAACCCTACTCTTTTAAATAAGGATGGGAAATTATTGATAGGCATGGAAATAATTGTATACTTCTGCAGCTTTGCATTTCAGAGTTGTAAATTGTCAGGTTCATATGTTAAACTTTATTCTAACATATTGTGAACGCATGAGGGATGGTTTCTCTACATTTGTTTCTTGTAAAGTAAAAACTGCTTAAAATAACCTAGTTTCTGCTATTGCACAGGTACCGCTCATTGTTTGCTGCATGAGTAAGATGCTGCTGATACTACTTCCAGGGCTATAGCCACTGGTACATATTTAAGGAGGTTTGCTTGGCTGCACTCTCATAAATTTCAGATGTCAAAAATGAGATTTAACATTTCTCCCTTGGATAGAGATTTAGTGTTTGGCCCCTCTGCTGTAGAGCTGACTAAAAAGTGTAACAAAAAGGGTAAGCTGATCCAGGGAATCTCTGAGATTTTTCAGCCCTCCTTTTCAAATTACCCAAAGGATTTTCTTTCTCTTCATCCAGTGTTGACAAAAACAGAATAAACTGTCTCAGCAGAATTCAGATAAACAGACATTTAAGATGAAAGGGGCAAAGAAGTTGCAAAAAGAGTCTCAAACCCTCCAAAATAAAGGACACTCCAAGAAGTCTAAATGGCTATTCAAGAGACCTTGTGACACCCGTACCAGCCTGCCCTCTTTTCTTCCAGAAAGTCTGAATCTCTATTTTTCTCTTTGGCAACAGATTGTTTCAGGCAAATTAGTTCTGAAAATAATTCATCAGGGTTACAATTGACAGTGAGGAGGACATTCCTCCTTTCTAAGGGGTCATTCCTTATCCTGCAGAAAAGAATGTTTTGTTTCCATCTGTGCTTCATCACATGCTTTCCGAAGGAGTGATAGAACCAGTTCCTCCTTCCCAGGTGAGGAAGGGGTTTTATTCAAGAATGTTCCTAGTCCCAAAGAAAGAAAACACTTCAAGACCAGTTCTGGATCTTTCTTTCCTAAAGTTGTTTGTGATAATGCTCAAATTCAAAATGATGTCACTTCCCAACCTGTTTCAAGAAAAGATGGTTATCATCACATTTCTATTCATACAGTCTTCAGGCATTTCTCAAAGTTTTGTGTGACTGGATCACATTATCAGTTCTCTTCCTTAATCTTTGAACTATCCTCTTTACCAAGAAGGTTCACAAAATATCTAGCAGCAGTTATAGCTCATTGCAGACTATAGGGTATCCACAGTTTTCCATCTTTAGACAACTTGTTTACCTTCAGATTTTTATTTAAATTGTCAGGAATCTCTCTCTTGGGTGAGAGATCTCTTGCACAAGCTGGGATTCCAAGAGAACATGCAAAAGTCTTTCTTGACTCCCTCACACAAGATTGTATTCTTGGGATGTCAACTAGACATCTCAGTTCAAAGAGCTTTTCTTCTACAGGAAAAACAATAGATCTTTATTTAGTCCTATTTCTAAGTTTTTCCATTCATACTTCAGTCACTGTGAGGGAATACCTCAGGACTTTGGGTTTCATGGCATCTACAATTCTCATGATAGCTCTAGCAAGATTCCACAAGATACAGTGGTACCTGAAATTACTTTGGTCAACACACTTTATTTTTTCATATCATAGTACTGGGGTTTATCAGAGAAATTACTTGGTGAAGACAACAGATATCCATAAATTAAGGTCTCCTTTCTCCTTCCCTGTTCCAAAGAAATCACTCACCACAGATGTGTTAGACTCTCCTTGTGCAGGAGTTTCAGGAGAGATAAAAGTGTGCAGATGTGGAACACAAATGGCAGACACAAGCACATAAATATCAAGTAGATGCTTGCCCTGATAGAGACACTCAATTCTCTGAACCATCTTTGGTTCCCTGGACCTCTTCAAGTGGTTACAGACAATGCACAGTGATGTAGTACATCAACAATCAAGGGGGAACCAGGACATACCCCCTTTGCAGACTAACCATGTAAGCCTGGGATATAGATTCACAGCACATTCTCGCTATGCAGGCATCCTACATTCTGTCAGAGCAAAACTATGTGGCAGACAAAGAGAGCAGGACCAGGGAGACCCTCATGAATAGAAAATAGATCCAGAGATCTTACAAGATTTTGATCCATTTTGGGGATTTCCTCAGCTAGACCTCTTTTCCCCCTCTCTGAACAATTAACTGGCAAAATTTCTGCTCTAGGAGTCCATGCAAGAAGTTTTGGAAGTCAGATGCATTTTCTTTTCGTTGGACAGGAGTGTTCCTGTATGCCTTTCTACCCTTTCCACTAATATCTAGGGTACACCTGAAGATTCAGAAGGAATCCCCCAATATCAGTGTGATGACTCCCTTCTTGCTCAGGCAACCATGGTTCTTCCTTCTTTTGGAAAAGGCCAGAAACAATTACCACAAGGTTTCTCACAGAATGGACCTACTAACACAAGAATTGGTGTTTTTGATACACCCTGATATCAATAATCTTCAACTGACTGCCTGGATGATAGAGTCTTAATTACTTCTAGGCACCTGCTTTCTGAGGATGCGCAGCAGATATTAATGGAGGCAAGAAAGCCTGATAATAGAAAAATCATATATTAGCAAATGGAAAAGTTTTTCTAGTTGGTGCCAACAACATATCCAGCACCCATTCAGGGCTAGCTGTTTTTAGTTTTGCAATATTTGTGTGAGTTACTATTCTGTGGCCTTTTGTATTTCTCTATTATGGTGCATTTATTGGCTATTCCAGCTATACCCATGAATCTTAGTTGTTCATGGCAGTCACATGTCAAACTGTTCTTGGAGATCTCTTATGCAAAACCCTTTCAAGTAAACCGATGGGACTCCTAATACCATAGGAAGCTACTGAATATGGAACCACAAATGTATGTGCTTTATCTGTGTTTTGATTACCAAATATTTTAGCTAGAATACTCTGTCCACTAAAATTGGTTGACATCTAGTTTCTCTTATATCTATGACTTCATAAAGGGCCTTATTTATAAAAGTTGGTGGATATTTGTCATCTAAATTGTTGAATTCAGCAGTTAGATGGTTCATTTCCCAGTAATGCAATACAATGTTGCAATAAATGGGTACACCCATTACCCTCATAGCTAGCCCCATAAGTTGGTGATAATATTGGCCTTTAAAGTACATATAACTACTGATTAATATAACGTTCATGAAGTCAGTTACTGGTGTAACTTTCTATGTAAAATGTTTTTCTTATTGTTTGTTAAGGAGTTTTCAAACCATTCCACACCTATGATTTGTGGTATAGTGGTAAATAGGTACAGAACAACAACACTCATGCACAATGCATCATCATGCATTCATGCCTGGTTAACATGCTTAAAAATGCCACAAATAATTTAACACTATATTTAACTGATTAAATATTTTTTTTTTTGTTTGTAATCAGTAAACTTGGTTAAATCTTCTGCCATGGAACCAGAGGCTGTTACTATTGGGTATAATGGTGGATTTATTTATTTATTTATTTATGTATTTGTTTATTTTTAATGTATTTTAGGGATCCCAGATATAGCTAGTATCCTGGGGTCCTTAACTGAGAAAAAAATCAGATTTTGTCTTTGATATTAGCCAGTCTGGTAGCAAATCATTAAAGAAGCATTTGATCTTTGAATGACATAAGTTAATTTCATTTAGTTGCTTATTCATATACAGTTTTATTCATGAGCAGGGACATCATTCTTTCAAAGTAATCAATAGAATCCTTCATAACTATCTCCACCTCCTTTGTCTAGTTTCATAATCTCAGTCTTTTATCAGATGAAAGTTCTAACATTAATTTCCTTTCATCTGCAGAAAGGCTAAACATATTGTGAAAACAGTTATTACTCAGATGAATGTGCCTGTGATATAAATAGGACCTGTTGGGGAGACAGGTATGTATCCCAGATATGATCCCATCTGTGGAACAGACTCCCCATCCATGTGAAGCAGTGTTCCTTCCTAACCCAATTCAAGTATAACTTGGACAATTGGAGGGGGAACAGGGAATTCACCCCTGGCTTGGCCCATATGTCTCTAATGGGCAAAGGCATCTTGTAAATGGTTCATCTCCTAAGCCCCTACTTGTAAATGTTTCATCTTCCAAACCCCTGCTTACACTTTTCAAGGGTACCAGAACTTGTCAGAGATTTGGAATGCACGGATAGGCTTAAAAAGGCCCTTGTGGTTGTTAGCCTAGTAAACACCTATGAACATACGATCCCTTATGTCTGTTTTACTTGTTCTCTCAAACACTGCAGTAGTAGGGTAGAGGGTATATTATATGTATTTTTCCTTCTTAATATACTTGTATACTTTGTCCTGTTGTGCTCATCAACAACACTGTTTTCACTTTGAAATAATGTTAAATATAGTTCTCTAGTGAACAGTTTCAAAGATATTAATGTATGAGCTGTATTAAGATGAGTGGAGGAGACAAAGGTAAACAAACTGGGAAAACAAACTATAATGTAATTCAGTTACTGTAGTTGAACTGCATTTGTAAACCTTAAAAGTATCCAAAGCATGATCACCATGAATACATGCATTGTCCCCAGTATCATTTACCTGTTGGATCCCTTTTTTCTGGCTTGAACCATGTTGGATAGAAGTGGCTGTTGTGATAATTACAATATTTTCTGTATAGCTCTATTGCTTCAAAAATCTCCTTGACCAATGTAGAGGTTGTTGGGACAATAAAAAAACTCCCAGTCATGGATTAGAATCTATGGCTGAATAATCGGACTTTTTTTATGCTTTAAAAATTCCCAGTATTAGTTGTTTTTACCTGTTTTGGAGGATTTTGTCCCTCACTAATTTCTTTTATTTCCTTTCTCATGCTTATTAAAATTTTTCCACCTTAGTGAACAAGTTAGAATATTCAATTTTTTAGCTCATAGATAAGATTATATAGTTATATAACTATATAATTATTTAATTTCCATCTGCAAACTGTCTATCATTTTGGATTTACCCTAACAAGGATTTTTATAATATCACATCTTTTGTGGTCAGAAAGATCTAGTAGCTTATTATGTACCAAACTATTGGACTCTGTCCCATTCGGGAGTTTCCAAAGTGTAAAGCTATTTGAGATGTGATGTTTTTTTTTTACACTCATTGAAATACATATTGTCCAACTCCTGCTCTTTATATTTTGCCATTTTTGTCTCTAATGTATGAAGCTGTAACTATAAAACTCCATATGTCTTTTTTTCCTGCAATCTATTATTTTTTCCAGTGGTTCTGGTATCACAAACCATTGGTCTAATGATGGTAAAGATCTACTCTGATTGCATTCACTGGTAAGATCATTCAATAAGTTACTTGCGGTGTTTGCTCCATTTTCTTCTTGTGATAGTCTATTGCCCTGCATTGTCTGAATTCCAAAATGATAGTTGTCATATAAATTGTTTAATTCAGTAGTTAGCTAGTCATTAATAATTTAACGTACACTATCTGTTGTTGGAGTGTGTCTCTGTCATTTCAAATAGCTGTAAATAGTTCTGGTGATGAACGAATCATAGTTAAAAATTCAGTCCAAATGCATGTTAAACACTAAACAAAACATGACATTGGAACACATATTATAGCAAGAATACTGGAACTAGTGTCTGAATGTTTAACTGCTTCAGTAGTAATAAATCATAATAAAACATTTTTTAGTTTTTTTTCACTAGAAACCCATCAAATAGAAAAAACAACTTTGAATATTGAACCAATTATGTGATCACAAGTTAGCAGACTCTCAAAGCACCCATTGATAAAGAGATCACAAATACAAAATTTAAAACTAAATGCTGCAAACATCCTCAGAAACACTTTTTATAGAATGAAACACTTATAAACATGTTTAGACTATAATAAAAATGTGCAATGTAATATATTTATAAATACAAGAAAATGATTTACAAACTTCTAGCTTCTAAAATACATTTTATATTGATTGATTTTTTTTAAACTGGGTGGAATATCTGCAACCATTTTCAGCTGCCATTCAACTTCCCAAACTTTTAAAATATTATTCATATTATCCATGTTAAAATCAGTTTTGATTTATTCTAAAATAAAGAATACATTTTTTAATGTTTACATAACAATGTATGCTTATCTAAGGCACTGGGATCATCACTCCTTAATATTACTAGTCTGTGTTCATTAATTCTCTGCGATAGAATTTTAATGGTTTTATCCATATAGAAGCTGTTGCATGCTGCACAGGTTGCAAGGTATACAACTTACATGGATTTGCAATTGCATCTTCCATTGTTTTAATTTTTTCCCCACTGTGCCTCACCAAAACACTGTGCCTATTGTTGATGAACCTACAGAGATTACAATCTTTGCACATGTAAGTGCCAAATGGTCAATTTCTGGGGTCAATTGCCAGTTGGTAAACAGGTTTCATATTTTTCAAAAAAAAAACTCCTACGATTAGTAGACTTTTTGTAAACAAAATAAGGGGTTTTACGTGTTGTGTTAATCAAGTCTTGGTCACCTGCAATGAATTTTTGCTTCTAATATTCTCATTATTGACACTGATAGGTATAAGAAAATCAATAAAGGAATCATTTTTATTGTCTTCAGATGCTAAAACCTTAGGGATGGAACCAAATCTTTCAACTGGTGAACATTTATCAAATTATTTTGCTTTAATTTCATCAATCATGTTAGCAATTCTTTGTGAATGATAGCTTCTCTCTTCAACAAGAGATTTAAAAAAAAATGGCTTCAGTCAAAGACATTGAATTATTACTGATGATTCTACTCAGGTTCATAGGTTCATAGGTAGGTACTAGACTATTGGCCCTGAGGTCTATATAAGCCTACCCAAAAAGGTTCACTGGCTTTTGCCACCCAAGAAAATTATTTTCCTGTGCTCCTGTCAAGCAGTGCAGTAGAAGTGATCCCCAGGTAAATTTTCTATTTCCCATCAAGTCATCAAGCTTTTTCTTAAAGAAGGCCAATGAGGAGCTTTGCTTGACATGAATGTGTAGTTTATTCCAGATTATGGGAAGTCTCTAGGACAGGAATCTATCCCTCCAGCATGTTCTGTTTATTGTGGTGACAAGGTTTAGATCCCTGGAGCATGTAGTTCGGAGAGATTGGGATTTCTTTAAGTCTAGCATGTCCAATAGCTCTGGGTTTGACTCTTTGTATATTAGGCAGAGATCGCCTCTGAGTAGGCGATATGTGATGGAGTAGAGCTGGAGTTTTTTGAGATGGTCTGTGTATGGCTAGAGCTGGAGTTTTTTGAGACAGTCTGCATCAGTCTAATAAACTGACTATGAATCACATTCCATTTGATAAAATTCAGGTGCAAAATTATAAGTAATTATTAACAATTGTTATGTAAATATTAATATGAAATATACAGTTGTCTAAATCCATAGTGATTAGAACATTCAAAAAAGTTGTTGATGTTCCTTTTATCACCCAAGGTAAAGGACAAAAATGAAGTAGAATTAAGTACAGAAATAAACTCCATTAAATTATTCTCAGAGCCATTCCAAATAAAAAGCAAATCGTCAATGTATATTTTGTAAAATGAAAACAACTTAAACAATTTTAAGTTAAAACTTCCTCCTCCTACCAGCTCAAAAGTAAGTTAGCAAAAGCTGGAACTACTCTGTCACCAGTCACCATACCTTTAATCTGATGATAAATAACATCATGAAATGAAAAAATATATATTCTGCTAAATGTAATGTTCTGACATTTGGATTGTCCTGATCACATTGGATGATGAAATTCAACAAGAAGCTTTTACTTATGATGACTCATAAAAATACTTCAAAACTAAATTGTTTTACTTTAGTCTATCCCACTGGAACAATCACAAAATTCCTAAAAGATTGCATTATCAAGGAAAAAATGTGTCATTCACTATCAGTTTTCACCTAAATACAACTGGACCCAGAGCTTCATATCCAGATGGGCTTAACAGTGCATGGTCATTACCTTTATAACAGAGAGTAAATATTGCATATTTAGAAAATCAGATCAGAAGTGCCATGCCCGAGGACTATATGGTGAAAGTAATTTTCAGACTGTTCATTTTTATACCACTGCATTTGTTTTCTAAGTTACAAATGTGGCAGAGTTATTCAAACATATTGTCCTATTTAATTATGATTTAGAAATGTGCATTAACATGAACATGGCTTCAGATACTTGTAATTGCACAGTATATGATTTTAGTAAGTAGAATTTTGTATTTTCTTGATTGATATGTGCAATTCTATAACTCAGGTCTTGATTTGCTTATGCATTGATTGAGGAAAACTCATTACATATTCTGATTTTAATGCAAGATTGATTTTGATGCCATTTAAATGATTACAGTCATTATTGTCTCAGCAAATGAAACTCAGTTCAAATCTTTCATTTTGCTTATGCAAGCCTTACCAAAAGCAAAGTGATTGCAGGCTTACAATGAAGGGTCAGCTAAATATATATGATAAACTGCCCTTGCACAAATCATCATTGCTTATAAACTACAGCACGTCATTTAGAAATATAATTGCATACACAGCCTATATAAGTGACTCTAAAATGTAGCGGAGCGATAACACTAGTTCTTGTAGCACATGGAAGTCTGGTTGGCAAAATGATTTATTATAATTGTCACATAATATGACAATGGCTATGCATTCTCTCACCATAAGTATTCAATAAGAAAATTAAAAAATGGAAACATCTGTTCAAGTTCTAATAGCTGGCAGTTCTCATTGCAATTAAAAGAATGTATCAGAAAATAATATTTTATTAGAAAATGTTCTACTATTTGTAACATAAAATTAAAAAAAAATGAAAGGATACTTCAGTGATAGATAATTCCCTATACATGTTAAATGTGTGACTGTAGTTTTCATCACATGTTTGAAATAAGTGGCAAAATAAGTGTGTACAAATAATCTGTGTGTAGTAATTTCCCATAAATGTTAACAGCCCAACAAGGTAATTTTGCTGAAAGGATCAAGGTATTACCAGGGGACTTCAGCTATAATGACACTCAAATGAGTGTGTATGTATATTGTGCATGGGAATAGGTGAGTAATATTATACTTGTTACAAAGTAGGATCTTTTCAGTTACCATATTCATTAATGTGGTTCACCATAAATGTCTCATCCATGATTGTGACCAAGCCAACACTAGTGGCATTGTGTGTGTGAAGACTGGTATAGATGGGTGAAGGCTGCCAGCCTAGTCAAATAGAATTTGGTACATAATTCTATCATTTGTAAATACTGTGAACTGTTGAGCTTAAAACAATGTGGCAACATTGCCCTCTGCTGTAAAGAAAGCTAAGTCAAGCATTTATTGTTGGTCCTTTGAAATTAAAATTGCTTGATGTCTGTTCCTTTGAAGTTAGAATTTGGAGTCAATGAGACTGGAGTAAGCATCCTGCCTATTGTTTTAAGGCTAAAGTTAATGGCCAGAACTTACATGTGAAATGTCTTTATTGCTCTAAGTGTAAAAGAATGTAAATACAGTTTCTGTCAGCATGGGAACATCAGGAAAGTTTAAAAGGATGATGCAATGTTTATCAGACCTGCAGTAGCAATTTAAACAGTGAGAACCAGAGATTAGTAAGCATTTTTGACTTGACTATCCAACTCACAGCACTCTGCCTTGCTCTATAAGTAAGTTATTTTAGAAGTGTGTTTTCTTTTAGGAATAACTAGAAATTAGAAAGATTAGACTAAGTGTTTTTCTGTAATGTCAGAACTGTACTACTGATTTATTTTAAGTATTTCTGTGTGATCTCTGAACTTTAGACTAGCACTATATAGTAGAAAGTATTGTCTTGTGGTTTTAATTATTTATTATTAAATATTTTAAAACCTTTTAACTGTGGCTGGTTTTGTGTAGAGATAGTTTAAGCTCTAGAGTGCATTGCACATTTATAGAGTTTACTGCCCAGGTCACTCCAAATAAGCTTTGACTGTTTAGTTACATCTACCAATTGGATAATAATATTGCACAGTAATAAATGAACACCCTTTTAAGGGCCTTTGGGTAGCTGATAAATATTAGCTGGGTGGTGGCAAGTGGTATTACCGCATAGTCTGGGTAAAAGAGGCACAGCTGGAGAACCTGTGCCAGCCTTCCCCAGGAGTGTCTGTGTGGTTGTATAAACTCTTATCTCAAAGTATGTGTGTGTCAGCTACTTGGGCAGGGACACGAAGCATTGGTTGGACAGAGACAGTGCTGAAGATTTTAGCTTGTCCAGCTAGGCTGAGATCTGGACCCTATAGCTGTGCCAGTGGGGAGTCTTATTGAGGACCTGGAGAGCAAGGGAGCGACCAACCCCAGACTGACTGTGATCTCTGTGTGCTCTTAAGGGAAATTGCACTTTACTGTGTGTATTTGTTATCCTTTCCTCTCACATGAGACACCCTCACTGCTGTTAGTGGTGAGGACTGAGGCTTCTTGATTGCTTGACCAGGGCACGGGTGTCACAGTGTGCATGATAAGAAGCAATGTTAATCAGATATTTATACATCCAGGCCAACATGCACGATGAGCAGTCTCCCACTGGGGCCACAACACAGACCAAGGGGTAGATTGTGATAAACCACCTCATGGCACATTGAAGTAAAACTGGTAAAGGTAAGCAATGATGGTGTATGAACATCCCCAACAGTTGATGCAAGTGTGTACAATGATGGTGTATGAACATCCCCAACAGTTGATGCAATTGTGTGCACATAGTTGTATAATGTTGATGTCATCAAAAGTGACAAAGGCAAACACAGAGAAATGTGTAATTGAAAGGAAGGTATCACAGATGGCTGAGGGACGAATGGAGCTTATAACACAGCAACAAAATCCACAGAGATGGAAAACATAAAAGAGTTAATGGAATTGTAGAACAAAACAAGTGATGGGAAAGTAGAGTGAAGAAGATGCTATGATAATAGGTCTGTTTTGAATAATGTGAATCCTGCATAGCAAAGTTTGGATTCAATAAAGTAACATGATGTACCAACCTGCACCAGTCCTGACAACATCAGAGTGTCAGCAGTAGACCTGTTCTGTACTATGAATGCCATTAACAAAGAAACATATGTCACACTGAGGGGGTATATATATATATCCAGAAATTCAATCTGCAGGCCAATATATTAATATTTTTTGGCAAGGTGAGCCATTACAGCAGTCAGGGCACAAGGACTCATAAAGCACATATATTAGAGGAATGTAGTACATGTCCAGGTCCATAGCAAAGAAGTGGACCTCAAGTGAATTGAACCCATACATTCTACACTTGAATATTTTCAAGCAGTGCATTAGGAAGGGGAGCCACTGCAGTGGTTATGGTGCAAGGGGGCACAAAACACATATATTGTGGAAATATAGCACATATGCAGACTACAAACAGAAAAATTGTAGAACAACATGCAAATCCTGGAGGATATGAAACACCTGACCACTGTACGGACACAGTAAAAAACATTGAGTAAGTACACTGAGCCATCAAAGGAATTAAACTAATGTCAGGAGCTGTACTTTATTCCAAACTGGAATGCACAGCAAAGATAGCTCATTTGCATGACTGATTAGTTCATGGCAAGGATGTTCCTTTATTTTTGCCATTAGACTTGGAGTGACATTTCTCTTTCTTTACTACAGACCAGTGACTTTACTGTCAACCAAGTGTCATACAATGCATCAGCATAGAAATATGACTTTTAGTTATATGCTCATTCTTCACATATATGTAGTGTGTCTATATATTTTTGACTATGGCATAGTTTGGAAATGGGAGTATGGAACAGACTTAGATGACAATGTAAAGCAAGCAGAGAGTATAAGACAAGGTAAGCAAACAAACAAAAAGAACAGGTTAGAAGTACGATAGGAGCCCATACCTCCCAAGTTCCTAGCTCAACAAATGGCAGAAGAATCCAGACATATATGGTTTTAAAAAGTGCCAACCTCCCCCACATAATGAACATGCTCTTTACAGGATTTTTTTTACTTTCAGATGAATTGAACACATGATAGCATGAAAAGAGAAATTCACATGGATGCAATTGAACTCCAACCTATTCAATGGCATGCTCTAGACTAGTATATTTGTAAGTAGTGCCAAAGAAGCATTGGTGGAAAAGGTGACTGGAAAAAAAAACATTTCAGAGGAATGGCTCACATGATAGTAGGACAACAAAAATGCACCAACATGGGTTCAAATCCCTGCCTTTTTCAAGAAAATATTCAACAGAACAGTGTATTTGCAAGGAATGCCAGAAAATCACTCATGGAGGAGGTGACTAGGAAACACTTTTCAGGAGAATGGAAACCAAGATTGCAGGACAGCAAAATAGACATATAAGGGG
This sequence comes from Protopterus annectens, assembly GCF_019279795.1. Taxonomy (NCBI): domain Eukaryota; kingdom Metazoa; phylum Chordata; order Ceratodontiformes; family Protopteridae; genus Protopterus; species Protopterus annectens. The sequence continues at coordinate 200,590,613 of NC_056730.1, forward strand.
ATTGAAACCCTGCCTTTGACAAACATATTCCTTAGACCAGAGCAGCAGCATATCTAGGGTGGGGTGAGAGAGACGACTGCCATGAGTGCAAAGTGTTGGGGGCACGATCAGTCAACCCAATCGCTCTTTAATACAATACCAGCTTTTAAAAGCCAGTATTTTGTTTGCAGTTAAACCTGAGTGCTGTAGTACTGTGTGTGTGTGTTGTATACACTGCTAGTGCTTTGTGCAGTCATCGTATAATCAGTAGCAACTGTTTACTACATTTGTAACAAGCAGTTTGCTACAGTTAAAAATATTTTTTAAACTAAAACATGAAGTGCTAAGTGCAGACAGGTATTAAAAGAAGACTTTTTTTAATAAACTTTGTCAAAGAAAGGTTCCAGCAGGACATAAAAATGGGACCTGAATGACTGGCCACCAGTCTGGTGTGCCAGTAGAAGGAACATCTGCTTTTTTTTTTTTTTTTCTGGCATGTGCATTGATCTACCAATCCCTTATGCTTGTTTTATTTTATTTCTTTTTTTTTTTGATTTTTTTTGGGGGGGGCACTGATTCATAGTACCAGCCAAGGGCACTAACTGGCAGGCCAAGGTACTAATTTAACTATATATGCTTGGCAGGCCAAGGTACTAATTTATCTATATATGCTTCTGGAAGACAGCATTACCAAGTAAAGCCAAAGAAGAATGCGTATGGAAGGGATATGAGTACACTTATTTTAGGGAAATTTTGGAACAGGGTTGAAGACTGAAAACTGAACTGTGAAAAACAACACATCAACCAAATGGAGATCAAAGCACACCTGCCAGTCCATTAGAAATGCAAATATCACTGCATAAGTAGACTGAGCCATGGAAGCTGTCACATGCATGTATCATGTTTATATTATTTTATATTTGCATGGTATGTTAGTACATAATAATGATTGTTTCTCAACCTGTTACATGGTAGACCACAATGGATTTGAACCCCTTTCTGCCTAACTGATATTCTACAGACCACTATATTAGCAAGTTAAGCTGCAGAGGAACTTATAATAATGTCATAAAGCACACACATTTCAAGGGATAGAACACTGTGGAAGATAGAAAAATGACATTTGCTTAACAATATACATTAAATGTGGGATTAAAACCCAGCCCTTAATGTACTGACAATGTACACATCAATGCCAATGTGTTTCATACACTTAGCATCATGCAAGAACCAGGGGATCCAAACCCACCCCTACTGTATTCTCAATGCCAACATATGTCTACGGTGTATATATGTCTACATGTACCATGCTTAGCGTTTTCCCATACATGCATTATAATCACTAACTGCAAGATGTGGATTGTTTGTCAGCCTGGTACAAGATAAAACTCAATGGATTTGAACCCTTGCCAGGTTACTTAATACTCTATAGGCCAGTGTATTATCAAGATAAGCCACTAAGGAACATATGATACATTTGTAAGAAAACACACATTTCAAGAGAATATTAGAACACTGTGAAGGGATATTCATGCACATATCTAAAGAACATGTTATAACCTGCAAATCACAATCTTTTGCACAAAGTATTGGCAATGTACACATCATGTTATGACTACAACAACACATGGGAGGTGTTACAACAAATCTATTAATTTTTCCTTATGCCATTATTGTTTGCTTTTGCTAATCGATTGCCAGCTCAGTTATGTGATGGATGGCAAGGTCATAGCACATTCAAAAGATTTTTTGTCAATTTTTGCCACAAGATGGAAAGTGTTATTTTTATGTGCTTAAAATGGACAATAAAGCTGCTCTTTACCAACTACCTCAGAATGAATACCAGAGATAGATGATCTTTCCTTTTTTTCTAACCACATTTTGGCCATTTGTGTGGTGTTATAGTGTGTTCCTGTTAAAATTAAAGGTTATAAAGGGTATAGAACAGACATGAAAAGAAGAGCAAGTACACACAAAGGAAATGGTGAGTATATAAGGACTGAGCAAGATGGAAGCAGATGAAGACTAAGATAAATGGCTATAGACTCATGATTTTCACACAGTGATCTCATACGTAGCAATGCATTACCAAAGACAGTCACTGAATTTGTATGACCATGAGGGATCATTAAGAAGACATATGCATCTATGTAGCACTTTTGCAGAATGAATAACAGTGTAAAACAGCTATTCACTTGACATAATTTTGGTTATGCGTGTGTGTTGAGTTTGATTTTGAACCAGGTAGTGGGGCATAAATGGGAATAAAGAAGGTTAAAAGAGAAAGGAAACAGAGGGTAGCATACAAGGTGAGTTAAGAGGGAGTTTGCTGTGTGGAGCTGGGTTAGGAACATATCACTCAATGTTTTAGTTCAGCATTGCTCGACAACTTTGTTCTTTCAGTTTGATTCAACTGTGCTGAACTCCATGACAGAATGTACACAGTGATGATAGGTATGCTTCATTCCATGGGGAAGGAATACATGGTGGCAAGGCAAGATAATTACACTGGCATGACTGTGACACTATCCCTGTGTCACTCATATTGTCCAAAACAGAACATTGGCAGGGTATACTAAATATTCAGATATAGAGAAGGTGTTGTTAAACTTACACCAGGGGAACAGAACATAGAAAAAAATGAAAGAGAAACAGTCCATATTTGAAACTATGCCTGTGTCTCTTGTATTCCCTGAATGAAAACATTAGACAAGTATGCTATTGAAGCACTTCTTGAAGGGTATTAAAAGTAAAATAAAATGTTGCAGATGAATGTCATACAGTTAGCTGTATGCTGAAAACATAACATTTTTTTAAAAATACCCCACCATTAGGGGATTAGAATCATGTACCGAGTGCACTGAGAAAAGACTCATCACATGATGAATACAGTGAGCCATGATGACCCTCACATGCAGATTATTAACATTACCGCATTTCATTATTGCTTTTTCAACATGCACCTATGCTAACCCTATTTGTCTGATCAATGGCAAAATCCTAGTGCTCTTGAAGGATTTTTTTTTTTTGCCATAGGACAGAACCTATCATTTCTTTCTGGTCATTCATTACCAGCAATGTTGCTCTCAGAAAACTTTCAAATAATATATGACCACAGAGGATAATTTTAATATATCAGTCTTTTTTGGGCATGTGCATGTTGTGTTTAACATTGGAAATGGGAGTATAGGAAAGAAAAGCAAATGGAAAATAAGCTATGGGTAGAACACTAGGTGAGCAAACAAAGAGTGAGCAGGATGAAGGTGGGATAGAGGCATACGTCTCACCTCCTAGCTCAATCATCCTAACTAGTTACAAATATGTTTCTAATTATTTATTGACCAAAATCCTCAGTGATTTGTTAGACAAATTAGTACAATAGCCTAATATTGTGAAGAATAATTAACTTTAAGTGGTGTGGTTGAGAGGACTTTTTGTGGGACAGGTTTATGTTTATTTTTTTCAAGAGGTGACAATTGAGTAAGGATGTTAAGGAAGCTAAAGGTGGATATGAGTGGTAGAACAGGTCATAAGGAAAGATGGACATAACTGATGGAGTGTTGAGTAACGCAATGAGGGAGAGAAACATAATGAAGAAGTCCACATCAGACACCAGAGAGAAGATAATGGTAAGGGGAGGACTGTATATCAGACAAGGGTGGACATAGACACAAAAGGGAGGGGAACACCTACAACCAATGCAGGCTTCAAATTTACTGTCCAGTATCTCCTCCACAAACTCTACAATATTGCACTGCTGCTGGTGGCTACCAGTATACCAGTCTTAGGTGTTGTGCTACCATAAGCAGGTGGTGCAGGTAGGGAAGGAATTGTGGAGGCAATTATTGCAGCCTAGGACACAAATATGCATGTCTCTGGAGGTGGTGGCAGTCATGGCACTGCTGTTGCCACTTAGGGGCATGACAGGCCATGATGGTGTGGCTGGTAAAGGTCTCTCTGCTGCTACATACAATAATAATAACAAAAATGAAGAATTGCTAAAATAAAATTGGGTCATTGAGAGAGGGGGAGAGAAGTAAAAAAAATAATGGAACTGTATTCTTAATTATTTTTTCATACTCATAATGTAAAGGGAAATACTCGTGAAATAATATAACCTCCATTGTTATTTTAACTTTTTATTCGTTTGACAATTTTAGAAGTTACAATTACGCATGGCAGCAGCATTTGTTTCTTTATTAGGCGTAGGGATTTGAACCCAAAGCCATCTGAATACTCTCAGTGCACACACCTAACAGCTATACAGGTTATAGCATGCAAAAACAAATGTCTAACATCGTACAGCACATTAATTCCCTTTATGTATTGACAGATGTTGCCCTTTTTAATTGGTGCCTGTCAGTATGCAAATAGGCATATATTTGACAACAATATCTATACTTACCCAGGCACTATTTTAGGTGTTCTAGTCTATTTCCATGCATCTCCTTGTTACTTTTAATTTCTGCAGGGACATAATAAAAAGTAGAATAAAATACTGAATGGTGCCACACATTGGCAATAGATTTGGTTAATGACAGGATTCTATATTTTCAGTATAGATGTGGTGATCATGCAATTGAGAGAAATGCATTGCTAAATTAAATGAAATGCTAGTTGTTTTCTATGATTAAATGTATCCATCAATTTTAGGACATCCTTGATTATGAAATGAGAAAACAGATGCTGATTCTAGATATTTACACAATATATTGCAGAGTTTAGTATTTTGTCATGTGGATGATCATGTGACATTAATTAGAGTATATATAAGGTACGTGTAGCAGCCACTGTTTACTTTATGAAGTATTCTGTGAAAGATGAAAGCACTTACTTTTTATTTTCAGTAAAGTTTGTTTTCAGCAGTTTTTGTGTAACTTTCTTCAACATATAGCAAGTGGTTTTGATGGCATAGTAGAATGAAGTGATGCTGATGTGGGTGCACCAGTGTTAAAAAATGATCATACAGCATTAATGTGCTGTGTACCTTGCACATATGTGATTACAGTATAAGACATCTCTATAAAGGTTGTGGTTAATGATTGTTGTACTCATTAACTTGCAGTCATGTCTGGTATTTTTGTGATGGAGGGACTGTACTTAGGGCACAGGTTATGGCTGACATTGAGGTACAAGAATGTTTAGCACATACATGTATTGTCATGTCAGGTCCTACTAAAATGTATCAGTTGGGGTATTTTTATAGTAAAACTGTTTAGTTTTGTACCACCCATGTGAGGCCACAGTTTTTAATTCCATTGCATTTTTCATACCAACACAGATATACTGAAGAGACTGGCACAGAAATCCTTATTAATCCAGAAGCTCAAGTTTAAAGAGTGAAAAATGAGGTGGTACTAGAGACCCACCATCTTTATTTTCACCTTTACCGACTGGTCTTTCCATGACCATGCCTGCTATGAGGTTGCCATCCATGTTAATGCTGTGGCTGATCAGGATTGAAATCATGCTGCCATCCATAGAACACAGGCCATGGCACAGGAATGGAGGGCTGCAGGTAGCAGGCCATCTACAGAACCAGACAGAGGAATTATTGGCCTTGCATAACAGCAGTACCACCCCCACAAATTTCCTCAGTGCAATACTGGATATTGTGGCAAAGATGTGTAGGCCCAAGAGATTTTCCACTGATTATTCCCCAGGTCTGTAGTCCTCCTATCTCTATTTGAGCCTATTTCTGCATGTTAGTCATATTACAGTATTTAAAACACCTGTCTCAGTTACATCATATAGATGCATCTGGCATCCAGGTATGATGTCCATATGCACGAGGTATGGTCATGTTTATATCCCAATACTATTTATATTTATAGCTCTACTAATATCAGTTACATGTGTCCGTTTAGTGCTGGATCATACTTACTCTGGATATTTTTCTTTTTTATACAGGTGAAACTTTGACTAGCACCACTCCTGTCTGATGATGGAGACTCGTTAGCCTGTGATGATGATAATGATGGTGATGATGATTGTAGCAGCAAGGATGAGTTGGCACGGTTTGAGGATGTAGAGTGTATGCATGTTGCATACATGGAGTGTAACCCCTCAACCCACATCACTTTCGCAGACTATAGACACAGTCTGTTTGGATTTACATACAACACACAACCATCTGAGAATAGACATACTGATGATAACACTATGATTCAGGGAAATGTGCAGGCCTCATGAGAAATAGACCTGAATCTGCTCCATCAGTCATGGGGGAGGATCTACCTCAGGGAGTTAGTACTTGTGCTTGTCAGAGGTATGGTTACTGCCCTACCCTGAGGTTATCTTACCAGTACCTGACACCCAACATATATAACCGGGTCTATATTAGAAGACTGACTGTTTAGGTGACCGAACACCTAAACATCGATCTTCTAATATCGAACCACACAATGTCGAACATCCCAGGGAAACGGGTCTATATCAGAACATCGAAGTATTAAAACTTAAAATGTTCTGATATCGAACACTATTCAGCAAACACTAAGAATAGCGAAGCTGCAGAACAACAAATTCTTTCCTCGGGAAAGAATTCAGTTGGCCGTTTCTGTGGCTTCGCTATTCTTAGCGCTGTGGTGGAAAGTTACGGTTTGGGTTCAGGTAAGTGTGCAATTGTTTTTACGTTAGGATTAGGGGTGAGTTAAGTGAGTTAAAATTAGGGCGCAGGTTAGGAGTGTGTGTGATAGTGATGAACCTTAGGGTTGGGGTTTGGGTTAAGGTAAGTGGCTAGATAGTAGTGTATGTTTAGTTTAGTGTAGCGTTAGATGTAGGAATTTAAGTGTATGTGTGTGGTTGCTGTTTGTTTGATGTTCTTGTGTTGTGTGTATGTGTTTCTGAGCAGCATTTTTTTTCCATGGGAAAAAATTTGCTGTTCTGAATGTTCAATGTTTTCATGTTTAGATGTTTTGGGGCCAATTAAATAGCGTTCGCTATTTTCATCTTTTGATAATGTGATATAAACGCAGGAAAACACCTCCCTCAGCCACAACACAAAAAACATTACTTTACATCTCAGGACCAATGTAGAAGCACAGGTGAGTTCCACCAGAGGCTCAGCAGAGGTCATAAGGGTGATCCACACTGGGCATGCTAGCATATAAGAGTGCATGAACTGTATGTGTGATTCATTGGATAGACTAAATCATGCGATTGAATGTGCAGTGTATACTGTGGATCATCTGATAGGGGTGAGGGGTCATCCTTGCAGCTGGTCATCTGTAACATTCTTGGATTTTAGTCACCCTTGCCATGAACAAGAAAGATCTGACTTCCACAGTGCTAACACGTCCACTGCATCAATTGTGGATGTGCCTACACCCAGGTAAGGCCTCCACTGTGGTTCTGGTTGTCTTTATGCTGGCAAGTGGAAGTTGTCATGATCAGGTAGCACAACAGCATTTTGCCAACGTCATGGGATAGCAGGTAGAACTCATAGCAGAGCCAGCACTTGTGGACAGATATGTGCTTGGGAAGCTAAACCCTCTGCCCACCATGTTGGGACCTGTTCACTAGGCCATGGCACAGTGCTGCACCATATGCTGACACTGTAGCCCTACAGGCACACACACACCACCACCACATTCTACACTACCACTGTCCCTGTGCCTTCCCAACATTAAGTCTCCCATACCATTTCTGACTCTCCCTCACAAGCAGTTTTTGTATTTGCACCTCTGTTTAAATGGCTCACACATTTTTATGTGAAAGACATGCACTCCTGTACTCCACTCTCCACCTACTTAAATAATGGTAACTGTGGCCTGCACTTTGTACATTGCTACTTGAGTTACTTATATTTATTAAACAAAGTAGGCAACCTGTGTTTGGGTAAGCACAGTCTGTTGTTTTTGTATGTATCAGTTTCTGTTATGTATCTGCTTAGATGTATGGACTTCCATGTTCACCTGTGCAAATGATGATAACTGTGCACAATAGCACTGGAGTCACCGACACCTGATGAACAGTGTGGTGTTTCTCAGTTCACTTTTCCTTTATATGTATCTGCTTAGCTGTTGTAAAATGATGTTGTAGAACCTCTTGCAAATATAAATGTACTACAGTTAGAACAACTCCTAACAATGTTCCATACTTTCCACTTCCTGAACATGAACGTCTGCCAATGTATAAATCTAATACAGGTGCAATAACTTAAAAAGGTTTCTGAATCACTCTGCATTTTGTGCCTTATTATCATACGTGTTGAGTTATCAAATGGTCAGTAGCATATAAGCTGGGCAGCCATGTTTTTTTTCAGGTGGCAGTGTCATGTTGATGTGGTTTTTGAATTGCACACTGTGCTAATGTACCCTGCAACCTTGTGCTGTACTATCCATACTCACGTACAGTATGTTAGTACTTTGCAGAGGAGGCAGAAGAAGAGTAAGTGCCATCATACAATGACAGTAGTTAAGAACCATAAGCTATTTATTTCTTTTAATAATGTCATTTTAACAGAAATAATATACTTCTGAGTATGGGTATGACATGATTTCCCCAAACAATTCAACTATGAGTAAATCCTGCTATACTCACATCCAGTCATGGATTATTGATAAAATATTATTCTTAAAATTTTTTGCGCAGTTGCATGTCACCTTGGTCTGAAAATTCAGGATGCCTGTTTCCATTACAATAAGCTTTTCAATTCACTGCTGATAAACACATTACCGTGGCTACATGGGGTTATTTTAGAATACAAAGAAATGGAAAATTAAAGAAATAAAAAAGTTGTGTTTTAATCTAGAATTCCAAGTGGAGAAATAATGAAACATATTATTGGTCATTTGCGATAGGTACTGCATACATAATGGGGAAAAGCAAACAAAAGCAGTGCACTATGCAGTTCAAAAGTAGATTGAAGCAGAAATTCTTTATCTCTTGCCTGTTCCTTTAAACTGAAAATATACAGATATCAGCAAACAACCAGAAATCATCTTTTACTCTTGGTGCAGAGGTTAATGTCACCTCACCGTAAGAGGTTCTCTAATTTGATTCTTGGCTGGGATGCCTTCTGTGCAGAGTCTGCATGTCCTCCCTGCACTTGTGTGGGTTTCCTCCCACATTCCAAAGACATGCATCTGGAGTGTCTCTACCCTGGCCTCTACTGAAAATAGGCTCTGTCCTAGTTGGACTTTCCTGGTCAACAAATGTTATATAAATAAAATTACTAGGCCTTACGCTACTAGAATATGATAGCAATTATATACAGGTTGTGTGGGAGTTATTCTATAATATGCTCACTACCTCAATGAGTCTGTCCTTAGGGGAAGTCTTATTAAACAAACATAGCAGATTAAATATATTGCAATCTAATTCAAACATATATATTTTTATGCAATTGTTATGTTGATTTATATGCTCTGTTACAAATATGGAGGTACTACTGATGTTAGTGTATTCCCTGAATTCCTAAACTGCTGTTATGAAAGCTGGAGAGAAAGATGCATTTACATGTAATGTAATGTAGTAATTAGTACTAAAGTGATGACATAAATAATACTTGTCCACATAATCTTGCCCCAACATAATAAAAAAACAATGGCGCCAGTGTGATGGATTTTATTAATATACACACGCTTCCAATAAGATATGTAACAAATCCAAATGATATGAGCATTAAAGCATAACAAATGCCAAAGGCAAAAGAGGAGAATAAAAGGGCCTCCATTCACTAAATTGGACCCCTCTAATACCACACAAAAAATTGTCCATTGTGTTAGATATTATTGAAACTTCATTGCAAATGTTCACCAGCAGCAGAACACCTATAACCTGTGTTAAAATGCCATTAACTGCAAACCAACCAAACTTAACCACAGAACAGTGTACCACCACTAACCCAAGTAATGCACACAACTCAAAGGAAGGGATGGTGGAAACTGGATGGAGGTCCCTTCACCAAAGTGGAGTCCTTTAGTACCACCCACCAGCTTGTCTTTAAGGCAGTCTGTTATCCCTTTCCAGTAAAACCTCGCAAAACAATTATAAAAATCAAACCTGAACTCAAACCAGTAAGTCTTTTCAGTAATAAGGAAATATGTCCACTCAACAAATCTAGACCACTATCAGTCAAGTAAATACCATCTGACCAGTACTATATTGGATACCTTTCAGAAAAATCCCAGTGATCTTTTTTTTTCCCCATATTTATTATATTTGTTTTCCAAAAGTATAATATAGTAGATAACAATACAATCAAACATGAGAATTGTCAGATACAATGTAACATTTGTTTCAAAATACAATCAGGTCATATTTATTTGTTTATTTATTTGCATTTGTTTACCGGGATAGTCCGTCTGGGTATAAGCCCATTTTCAGCGGAGTCCCAGGGAGAAAAGCTTCACAAAATACAATGAACATTAATATACAGAAAAAGATACATTAAAAATAAGAGAAATACAACTATACATTGACATTGAAAATAAACATTAAGATAATAGAATAGTATCATATACATTGTTTACAGAGTTTACATTTTTTTAATTAAATATATATTAGTCAGTTTAGTATGAACAGAAAAAGAGAAAAAAGAAAAATAGATGAGGATGACAAAGAATTCTGATAACGTTATAAACAGGTCATGAAAAGCTACTGATCTGGGGGGCATGGGTCAACATGGATTGATACAAGAACAAATCCATCTACTGTACAGGTGGTCTTTTAACTGTTTCTTGAATTGAATTGAGTTAATAGTGTTTAAAATATGTTGCAGAATTGTGTTCCAGATTTTGGAAATATGATGAGAGTAAAGGGAATCTCCACCCTTGTTATTACTTGTGGAGACTTGTAGAAGGGTTTTTTATGTAGAACAAATTTATTGAGTATTAGAATGAGTTGGGTATAGGTAAGATATTGAGGGAGTTCCAGCCATTTTAATTGACATGGGGAGGAGCAATGATGTGACCTATGTGGGGAATTTGTAGCAAATTTGGCAATTTTATTCTAACAGGATTCACGTTTGGAAAGTTCAGTTTTGCTAAGTAAGGTAAATATCGGGGGGTAGGCATAAAGTATAGTGGATAGGAGGTGAGTTCTAGCTATATTAAATCTAGCTTAATTTGTCAAAAATGGCTTAATGCGGTATAGAGAGCCACATTTGATGTGAATTTTTTTAATGAATTCAGATAGAAGAATATCAATATTTAGTTTTTTGTCAATAGTTACACCTAGTAGTTTGGTTTGGGAGATGGCAGTAATAATTGTGTTGTTTGAGGAATATATATGAAAAGAGGTTGGGGGTATGGTAGATTTGGTTGGAAGAAATAGCATAAGCTTGGTTTTGTTTGGGTTTAGCATATAAGGTCAGCTTTGTTTAGCCAATGTTCAACTTCCAAGAAAGATTATTGTGTGGTGTCCTGTAATTGTGTGGGAGAGGATGCATTACATGAAATGATAGTTATCTGTATATGGGATAACTAAGGCAAGTGGGGTGGATTTATGCAATTTGTTAGTGAATATTTTAAAAAGCAGGGGGTCTAGTATAGAACCTTGAGGGACTCCAATGTTAACAGGGAGCAAAGATGATATCTTCTGATTCCACTGAACATTATGTTGTCACGTGGTCAGATAACTATGGAACCATGCTAGGGTGGAGTGACTACAGTTTAGGGTAGCCAGTTCTGACAGTAGGTTTTGGTGTGAAACAGTATCAAAGGGCTTAGAAAGGTCTAGAAAGAGGGCAGAGACAAGTCTGCTTTGATTTCTGTGATGGTTTACAATGTTGGTAAAGCTGAGGAAGATGGTTATGGTGCTATGATTGGGTGAATACCATGTTGTATATTAGTCACATAGGATAAAACACATTTACTATTTATCTACAAATTTTAACAGGAAAATGTACAGAATTATCCTAGCTACATGGTGTAGTCACCTCTAACACACTATATACAATATTTACAGCAGGTGCAACAGCAACTATGGGGCAGAAGGATGAAGGACATTTATCTGTATTTGATTGATCCTTAAGTTGCTTGTCCAAGCTTCTCTGATTTTTACTTTACATAGTATAGGGGAGTTTTGTATACAATGTGATGATTTGATTCTTTGAATAATCTTCATTCTTTTAGAATGTGGTTCAGAAGGAGACTCCAGTATTTTTGGAAATATGTACATTTATTATTATCTCTTGTGATTAATTTATGTACTATAACATATTTAGTAGCTTTGTTCTTGAATTCCTCCCATGATAGTTTGGTTCTATCTGTCCAGTTCTGGGTGATATATAATTTCATTAGCTCAAATAACGTGACTAATATCCATGTGTCCTGCTTATATAATTTTTGGGGGGGTTATATGTAGGATAGCAAATTCCGACGATAATATTGACTGCTCATAACCCATTTTTTTTAACTTCACCTTTACAGAACACCACAACTTGTATGTAAATTTACAGCCCCATAGGATGTGAAAGAGATTAGTGTTCACCATTGGACAATAGGGGCAGTTTGGGGAGTAGTTTGAATTAAATGTATTTAAAATCACTGGTGTATAGTAGGCATTATTGTTGTTCATCAATTATGTATAGATTAAACTCTTGAAAGGGAATAGGTTTAGCGTAGTATCTATCACTTTGGATTTTTGTTCCTCTGTAATTTTTTTCATTTTTCTCATTCCAGTAGGCAGAAAACAGTAAAGATGATTCATATTTGATGAACGTAATTAACTTGTATGTGTTAGAGAGCATTGTTTTTATAAGAAAGGCATTGAAGCAGTGTTGCTGTAGTATATATGTCTGCTTGTACTGAACTGTTAAAGTTACCCAGCGTGGCAGTGAGATTTTTAAGTTGTCGTAGAATTAGTATATGGTTTTTTGCTAAGCTTTAACTTTTTTCTAGTCTCTTCTATAGTAATAATCTTTCATTTTGAGAATGTCCCATACAACATAGTTTTTAATTTGTGGATATAAATTAAGATTTATCATATTGTTATTTAATGTGAGATTAGGATTTAAATGTATAGGTTGCAGAAGAGTCAAAGTATGCACTAGGTTTATAGATTCAAGTAGCTTCTGGAATATTATGATATTATTTCTTAATGATTTGTGTAATCCAAAGTTCTTGAATTGTTGTTTCTGAATAAAGGGTAGGGCTTTGGGATTAATATTTAATGATTTAACATGTTCAAACCATAAATTAACCCATGTTGGTGACCATTCTTTAGTCATAGGAGAGTGTTTTGATATCTGTATTATTCTGTTAGAGTAAATTATATCATAATGTAGCTTGAAATCTGGAAGATCCAGTCCCCCACTTTCTTTTGGCAGGATTAATTTAATGTATTTGATCCTTGTTGATTTCAGGTACAAGATGAATTTAGTTATTTCTGTGCAGATTTTTTGAAAGACATTTTCGGGGATGTTAGTGTTTGTTGCATTTAATTGATAAATCAGTTTTGGAAGAACATTCATTTTAATGACTGCAACCTTAGCTAAGGTTGATAGCTTTATATTTTTCCATCTATAGAAGTCATGGTTTACTTGTGTCCATAGCTTTCCTAAGTTGTTTGGGATTATTGACTTCTGATTAAGATCGAAAAGTATTCCTACGTATTTGAGGGAGTAGTACATTTGAAGTGGTGCATCTGGGGAATAGTATTGTTTGTGGCCTAACGGTTTAATTGGAAAGATTTTAGATTTGGATGTGTTGATTTCATAGTTTGATACTTCTGAGAATTTTTTAATAGATTTCATAATTTTACTAAGATCTGTATTAGGGGTTTCAAAATATATATTGACATCATCTGCGGAAGTTGTTAGGACAATTGTATTATTTAGAAGCTCTGTTATGTGATGATATGTGTGCTGGAATATGAGAAGGAATAAGGGTTCAATATATAAATTGAAGAGGTATGGAGAGAGGGCAACCCTGTCTTGTGCCATTTACAATTTTTATTGGTTTGGATTCAATTTTATTTATTTTAATTATTTTAATTGATGGATATGAGCTTTGTATATCGTTCTTATTATGTCAGTGAATTATTTTGGAATAGTATAGAATAACAGTGTTTCAAATTGAAATTCTTAATTAACTTAATCAAAGGCTTTGCTAGCATCTAACATAAGGCATACCTTGTTTTTTGTTTCTTTTTTGGATAGTTTCTTTATTGCATCTAGGGTAAGCGTGTTATCCCAGGTCTGCCTAGAATGGATGAACCCAGCTTGTTCTGGAGAAATGATTACTGACAATACTCATTTAAGACTATTTGCTAGGATAGCAGCTAAGATTGTGATGTCAATATTTATTAGTGATTGGTCTGTAGTTTAGTGGATTTGAGTTTTCTGTGTTACACGTATGAATAAAGATAGTTCTGGAGACATTTAGTCATGGATTTATAATGCCAAACTCCCTGTTGTGATTGCATAGTTTTAATAAATTGTTTGCTAAGTTCTGGGCAAAGGTTTTGTAAAAATTGTTCATGAAACCATCTGGTCCTGGTGCCTTACTAGATTTTAGTTTAGTTATTTCAGCTATTTCTTTCTTTGTGAATGGTGCTCTTAACATTTATTTTTGTTGTTCATTTACTTTTGTGAAGGTTAAATTTGTTAGGACGTTTGTACAATCTTCTGATTTAGCATGCTTTTGTGGTCCATACAAGTTCCAATATATGTCTTAAAAAGGTCTTTGCTATTTCTTGATTTGTACTAATTTCCCCCCTTCATAGTCTAATTCTATTATATTTGGTATTACTTATTTGGCTGTGATTATTCTTGGTAGTATTTTGGAAGGGGGTTGAGCGCTGTTAGCATATCTAGCTAGCATCTTCATCTCAACAAAGTAGTATTGTTTTGAGTGTAAGAGGTATAAGTCTTTTTGCAAGTTTACCATCTGTGTTTCTAGGTCTGAGCTGCATTTGATTTGAATTTTCATTTCAACTTCTTTTAACTTGGTTTGTAGTTTATATTCTTCTTCTCTGTATATTTTTTTTGTAATATGATGCTTTCTGAATTAATATTCCCCTCATTCTAGCTTAGCAAGCTGCCCATCACACATCATAGAGTATGTACTTATCTAAAGGATTATTGTGTATTTCCAGTAGTACATTATTTATTTTTTTGGGTTACATCTTTCTTTTGCAAGAGGTTTGGATTTAAGGACCATGATGGGAATTTGGGTTTATTGTTTTTGTCACTAGGTAGAATCAGTGCTATGGTAATTTTAGAATCGTCTGAGAGGAATATGGATTCTGTCTTGTAGTCTGTTTTTATTTCAAGGAGTATCTCGAAAACCAGAAAGAAATCTATTCTAGACCATGATTTATAACATGGAGAATAATATGTATATTTGTTAACTGAGGATTTGTTGTCTCTAAAATTGTATGGGTCAGCTAGTTTGTAATTTATTATTAGATCCTTTAACGCTAATATGATTTGGGAGTTGTATATTTTGTTTTTAGTAGATCTGTCTGTTTCTGGGCTAAAAACCATGTTCCAGTTGCCTCCTAATATGTAATAACAGCTTGGGAATTTCATTAAGATATTATATATTTCAATAATAAAACCTTGCTGTTTTACACATGGGTTGTATAGATTTAAGAATAAATCAGGATTTAGACAGTGGATACTAGTACAAACAAAGTAACACCATCTGACATTTTGGTCTGCCATGCATTCTGCTATTTTCCAACTGAAAGATATTTTAATAAGAATTGCAACACCCTTAGAGTTTATACTATTGCCTGATGCTATTATTTTAAATAGTCATTTTTTCTCTCTATCTTTTTCCCAATCTTCAACAAGCATATGGATGTCTTGTAAAAAGATTATGTTTGGTTAGATAGAAAATGTAGGTGCATAAGTAGCTTTCTTTTCTTTTTATCTTGGAGTCCCTTTATGTTCCATGAATCAATTATCCAAATTATTTCTCTACATTGTAGGTTATAGTTAAAATAACTTTAGCGATTTCCCTTATACTTTGTTGAATTGTTTTAATATAGGTCCCTATTAGAACAACAAAAATGCAGTGAGATTGCAGTACAGTGAAGATCGGAAAATTTGCCCTTTCCTGACTGTAGTGCGATCTCGGAGTTGATATATATATATATATATATATATATATATATATATGGTTCTACCTGACATAGTCGAAACCACACAACACCGACAACCACATCACCGACACCACATATCCGACAGTCCATAAACACGAAACCACACATAACCGACAACGAAATAACCGACGGTACACAAACACGAAACCCCATACAAAACAAAACACATCCCCATTCCACAAACCACACACACAACACAAGCCCACAAAATTCCTTACAAGCCCACACTAAACCTTACCCTAACCTAGGTCCCTTTATCGCACACTTACCTACCCGCTCCTAACCCTAACTCACTTAATCCGCCCCTAACCCTAACTCACTTAACCCACCCCTATCGCTCCCCTAACTCACACAGCCTTTCCCCATGTCGGCATCCTCGGCGTTGGTGTTGTCATCCGTCGTGTCTTCTGCTCTTCCGTTTTCGATCTTCTGGAGCTCCGAATTCCGCTGTCGGTCTTCTGCGCTGTCGACGAAGTCAGGTAGAACCATATATATATATATATATATAAAATCAGTGGAGGGGGGGCACAGACCCCAACAAAACCGATTTCGAGGTCTGGAATATTCAACTTTTCAGCCATTCGCTATATTGCATTTTCATTGTTCTAATAGGGACCCTTTAAAAACTGTTTGCATTAGCTATTGCAACACCTGTTCCCTCCTAAAAAAACATAGTTCCTAACCACTTATCTACCCCTCCTGGAAAAAATCAACTAAATAAGAGTAAATAATATGTTTTATTTTTAACTCTGTTAATATAAACAGTAAGTAACATTCCATTGTATATACTTCTTACAGCTTTCTCTTACATTTTTTTTATTTCTGCCTCACTCCCTTTTATTTTCTACTCTGTTTTTCTTTATTAATATATAGAAATGCTTTTGACTGTGTGGGCACAGTGAATAATAGGATTTGTATGAAAATTGAGTTGGGAGAAGAATGCTGAGTTTTATTGCTTGTTGGTAATTTTGAGTTTAATTTCACTTGCATAGAGGCTGTGATGATCTGTGGAATACATTGTGGAGGTTCTGTCATGTTTAGATGCATTTACACTGCTAAATGAATGTTTGTCACTAGTTTTTAATAAGTTTCCCGCCAAAATGTTAAGAGAGACAATCTGGGATGTGGGCTGTCTCATGCACAAGTGTCTTTGAGTTACGTCAGAATCTTCAAATCACAGAATTCTCACAGAGAAACTGAAAGCAGTTAGTATAAACATTGACAAGGTTATCACACTGACACACCACAGATTCAGGAAAAATACTCTGTTCATAAAATATGTCAGTTATAATGAGTTTAAATGATGTAGTTTCTTGTAGTAAGTAAATGTCTTATTTTAGAAGGCATAAAAAATGAAACATTTATTTAAATGTTTTTGAAAATCTACTTAACAGCAGCATAATAATCTGTGTTAAAAATTTGTGTTCCAAACATATACTTTACTATAACTCATTTAATTCATCTGATTGACAAGCATAAATAATCTTATAACTCTATTCTGGAAGAAATGTCATGTGATATATTTTAAAGCAGTAGGTTAGCATGATTGTAAAATCTGGTTACCAATATGTGTTTGCTGTGCATTATTTTGTATAAAGCAGACAGATTTATTCTAGGGACAGCAAGTAGGATGGTGCTCTACAAAGACACAACTCAGTGAGATCATATATATATATATATATATATATATATATATATATATATATATATGTGTGTGTGTGTGTGTGTGTGTGTGTATGTATGTGTGTGTGTGTGTGAGTGTGATGGCTTTTTACTGAGAATCTGCATAACTATCCAATATGATTTATAATAATTTCTATGAATACAATATTTTACTCTATTGACAAAATGAATGTTTGCCACAAGTTTTAATAAGTTTCCCGCCAAAATGTTAAGGGAGACAATCTGGGATGTGGGTTGTCTCATGCACAGTGTCCATGAGTTTCCTCAGAAGCTTCACTCACAGAATTTTCACAGAGAAACTGAAAGCAGTTAGTATAAACATTGACAAGGTTATCACACTGACACACCACAGATTCAGGAAAAATACTCTATTCATAAAATATGTCAGTTATGATGAGTTTAAATGATGTAGTTTCTTGTAGCAAGTAAATATCTTATTTTAGAAGGCATAGAAAATGAAACATTTATTTAAATGTTTTTGAAAATCTACTTAACAGTAGCATAATAATATGTGTTAAAAACTTGTGTCCCAAACATATACTTTACTATAACTCATTTAATTCATCTGATTGACAAGCATAAATAATCTTATAACTCTATTCTGGAAGAAATGTCATGTGATATATTTTAAAGCAGTAGGTTAGCATGATTGTAAAATCTGGTTACTAATATGTGTTTGCTGTGCATTATTTTGTATAAAGCAGACAGATTTATTCTAGGGACAGCAAGTAGGATACTGCTCTACAAAGACACAACTCAGTGAGATCAGATATATATATATATATATATATATATATATATGTGTGTGTGTGTGTGTGTGTGTGTGTGTGTGTGTGTGTATGTATGTATATATGTGTATCTGTATGTGTGTGGGTGTGTGTGTGTGTGTGTGTGGGTGTGTGTATATGTGTGTGTGTATATGTATGTGTGTGTGTGTCTGTGTTTATGTGTGTGATGGCTTTTTTTTTTAGGTAATAACGCAGGTGTTTCTGAGAATCTGCATAACTATGCAATATGATTTATAATAATTTTTATGAATACAATATTTTACTCTATTGACAATAATGAGTTTAAGTAAATGCTCATATACAAACAATTCAAGATTTTTTGGAAGCTGTTGATAGAATTCACATGACAGAAAATAGATGCATCTTAATGCATGTAATGTCTGAATCATATTAGCCAAAGTTTTTGATTTAAATGAATGTTAGAACATAATTTTCTCTCCTCTTGATTTCTAACATTAAGATTATTTGAATGCTATTAGAATACAAGTGTTATATATTACATAGATCTATATAATAGTATGAACAGTTTAAAAAAAAAAAAAAAAAAAAAAAAGTTTATTTTAGTTTATATGATGCTGTTTTACCAAATGTGTAGTTTTGTCTTGATAGATAATTGAATTGAAAACTGTTAACCTCAGTTAAATATAACTAGTATTAAATTGATAAGGTGGTAGCTGAGGTACTGCTGCTTAGGTTAACTTGAGTAGTAAATTAAGTTGGAGTTCAACTCAGGCGGGATGCAAGGTTTAATCCTTACATTATTTTCACTTGTTCATTGTTATATGTATATAGTTTTGACATCCACAATATATTTTGTACACTCATTGTCACTACAAACAAAATTGAATCCTATACAAAATCCCATAAGAGATTTAATAAATACAGCTATATTTAAAGGTACACCTAAAAGAGGAGATGTAACATTATTTATCTTGTTATTTGTTATTTCGATCATAAGATTCTTGAGTTTTAAAAATGCCAAATGACATCTTTAAAAGGAATTTCTTTAAACATTAATGGATTGAATAATCCATGTAAAAGGGCAAGCCTAATAAGATACATTAATCTACACAAGGCCAATCTAGTCTTCCTGCAAGAAACCCATCTCTTGAAAAAGATATTGATAAACTAGCCACTAATAAGTATACAGTATTGGTTAGTTCAGAGCACACTCAGAAAAAGTGGCTATTTTATGGAATAAAAGTATGCCCATTCCTAAAACCATTAAGTCTTATCAGGATGACAAAGGAATGTTTTGTATGGTTACAATACAAATTAATGGGAAGACTTACACTTTAATTAATGTATATTGGATACCTGGAATTGGTATTAATACAGTGAAACATCATATTGATAAGATCATATCATTCTCTATAGGGGATATTATTTTAGCTGGTGTTTTTAATTGTATACTACATGAAAGTGATACTACCACTATAAAGAAAAGAAGAATTACATCTAATGCAAAACATTTAAATGATTTTGCTAATTCTTATCATTTGAATGATATTAATAATCAGATAGAGTCAAAATCATTACCATACACCTTTTTTTCTAACAGATACAAAACTTATTCAAAAATAGATAGGGTCTTTATTTATAACCAGATGGTAACAGATTTAATTAATTCCAAAATCATTTCATGTCCTATATCTGATCATAACTCAATTGTTTTTGAATTCATGATAAAAATACTCATAATGTTCAGATCAAAAGGATACCAGCATACTTAACTCAGCTAAAAGACTATAAAGAATATATACTTTCAGAAGTACAACATTTTCTAGACATAAATAATACTCCTGAAGTCTCCATTGTCTATGTTTGGGATGCCTTAAAATCATATCTATATGGACAAAGTATCAGATGGTATAATAATAAAAGGAAATCTTGGGATAAGGAATTGTTAGATATTCAAAGTAAACTAGACTCTTATAAACATAATAATAAAGAAAATATTATGGACAAGAAAGTTATTGAAGAAATAAACAAACTAAATGAGAAATTTTAACTCATAAAGTTAAAATAACTTTAGAGAAATACAAGTTTTTGTCTTATTCAATAAGCTCCAAATACTTACATAGACTTAAAAATAAAACAAAAGATTGAATAAACAAAACCATATCAAAGAAATCTTTTCTCTAAGGAAAAAGAAGAATGTTTCTAGTATACCAGAAATACTGGATGAATTTAGAAATCACTTTCACAAGATTAACCATAACAACATTAACATGGAACCTAAAGATAAAATAAAGGAGTTTATAACCACAAACATGAATAAAAGCAATAAACAACAGATTAAACTATTGGACAAGAGTATTTCATATACAGAAGTTATTACACAAATAAATAAGCTTAAATCAAACAAAGCACCGGGTAATGATGGTATTATACCAGAGATATATAAAATCCTTTCTAAAACTACATATTCATTAATACATAAGGTTTATTCTGGCCCAAACTGAGTTAATAACCCCCATCTTGGCAATATACATTTATTTCACCAATTTTAAAACCTAATAAAGATCCAACTAGATGTTCTTCATATCGACCCATCTCATTACTTAATGTTGATTATAAAATGTTTATGAGTATTTTTCTGATAGATTGAAGACAATTATCCCGCATTATAGACATAGATCAGACGGGCTTCATTGTAAATAGAAATACTTTTGATAATATAAGAAGAACTTTAACATTAATTGATTTTGCAAATAGGAAAAAGAAAGATTTAACACTTATTAGTCTTGATATAGGTTCAGCATTTGATTCAGTAAGTTGGGACTATCTGTTTACCTTACTGAAGTGCACAAATTTCTCTGATGCATTTGTAAATTTAATTGAGCATTTATACAAAGGAAGCTTATATTAAGGTAGGAACATATGTTTCACAAAAATACCCATTCTTAAAGGTACAAAGCAAGGATGTCCACTTTCTCCACTATTATTCACTTTAGTGATTAGAAACAGTACTGACATAGAGGGTTTTGAAATAGAAGAAAATACAACATCAAAAATTCAACTTTTTGCAGATGATGTTCTAATTACATCAGCAGGATCTAATTCTTCTATGCAGTCTTTATTTGATAAAATGATGAATTTTAAAAGTATTTCTGGTTTAATATTCAATGAAGAAAAACTAAAATACTACCTATATAATTAGTGATTTTACTAAATATGTACCCAACTCAGGTCAGATAACTTATTTAGGTATAATACTATCTAAAGATATTAAATCTATTATATATAATAACTATAATACCTGTTTTCTTAATATACAAAATCTTTTAATACCTGGAATAATATGTTTTAATTATTAAAATGATAATATTCCCCAAGATTTTATACTTAATACAATCAATAATACTTTCACCTACAAAAATAACTATCAAGAAACTGAATACACTAATGTTAAATTTCTTATGGGCACCTAATAGACCTAGGATTGCATTAAAGAAACATACTAATAGCTGGTCTCAAGGGGTATTTCTTTTCCAGACTTTAATTTCTATATTATCTCTTCTATTATAAAAGTTATTACTTTATTAATAGATCGGTCATATGTCGCAAAATGGAAAGATTATTGGGAGCTAATTAGTATGCACTTCAACATAAAATATGATTATAAATAACTCCATGTTGAAAGGAATTTTGTACTTCACCTATTACACCTAAACATATGGTCTGTTACCCATTAAATATTATTATTAATATTCATGCACCCTAAGTATAGGAATGGAATTTTATTGTATCCTATAATCTATACTCAGGGTATGCTTATGTCATCTACTTCTGAAGGAGCTCATTTAGCTATAGATAATAATCTAAAGTACTGGTATCAGCTGATATCTGATAATAAAGTTAAAAATCTAGATTTCTTAAAACAAGAATTTGATCTAAGAGAAACTTGCTGGTTAGAGGTTCAGATCTTTAGACAACATCTCATTGATAGAATAGATCTAATGTCTATAACAGTTAAAGAATCTATTCCAAAACTGATTGATTACTTGATAATAAATTTACAGCATAACGTTTCTGATAAAGGTAAACTTTCATATATACATAAAATTATCAGACAAGAAACTTTTTACAATGTAGATTCATACTGGAATTATTTCACCTCTATTAATGGGGACCCACCAACTCAACAAGATAAACAATATATATTGGAATCTGCTTATAGAACTACATCTTCCATTGTCTGGAGACTTTATACATGGAAATTTTTACATAGATCTTTTATACACCTTTGATGATGAATAAAATTAATAATAAAGATAATCTATGTAAGAGTCGTACTGAAGTGTGCATCGCTGACTGGGCTCATATGTTTTATGACTGTATGAAGTTGAAAGAATACTGGAAGTCAATTAATGAATTTTGCAGGGCTTTTTACAGATAATTTCATTATTTCTAAGCCTCTTATATTATTCAACACACCTGTACCTCAAATGTGTTAAAAGATTAAGCTTCCTTGTTATGGTCTATCCAGCAGTGGCTAGGAAAATAATAACTAGAAATTGGATTTCAGATACACCTCCTTTCATTCAATGAATTTAAAATGTTATGAATATAATGTGTCATATGGAACTAAGCACAATTAGAATGAGCACAACTAGAAAAACATCACATTTTATTGTATGGGATAATTTACAAAATTTGTTAAAAAAATTCTAATTTCAATAGCACAGTATTTTAGTTTAATTAATTGATCTGATTGTAGTGGATGTCTTTGTAAATACTTTAGTTGTTTTGTTGAATATTATAATAATACCTATTTTTAATTATTTGTATAAAATTGTTATGATATTTCTCTTATATGTTAAAACAATAAACTTGTTTTGAAAAAAAAAATGCAACTTTCAAAAACATTTAAATTGGTGTTATCATGAGTAAGGTAATGTTATAACACTTTTATGTAATAGATGATAAAAGTTAAAAGCACAACTGTATAATACAAATTCTAATGCACTCAACATCTAGATGTTCCTACACAGCACACTATCCTAAATCCCTGCTCTCAATTTCTCAATAGTGCCTTTTAGATTGTGAATAAGGACCATGCCAAACATTTAAATAACAAATCAAAGAGATAGCTATATATATATATATATATATATATATATATATATATATATATATAGATATATATCATATTTCAGAGATTGGTTTACATACCTATTAGTCTTTTCATATAATTCTGAGATTGTTCACGCTAATACTGTTATATTTTGCAATTTTAGAAGCTAATCAACCCATTTGTCTTATGTTTGCTTGCCAGCAACATTCCACTATATATGCAGTAATGAGAGAGATTAAAACACACACACACACACACACACACACACACACACCTATATATATATATATATATATATATATATATATATATATATATATATATATATATATATATATATATATATATATATATATATATATATATATATATATTAAATACATAATATACATACATATATCAGGGTCACAGTTTAGTGTCATTAGATTCTTTTTTACGTCTATTCTTATCCTTTTCCAAGACACTGCTTTTTAATTAGGTATGACCCTGTTGAAAAGAAGTAGTAGCAGTATACAGTACCTGAAAACCTTGCACTAGTAAAAGCATTGTGTCCTGGGATTTGTAGTGAGCTTCCCATTATTTCTAGGTAGTGTAGGAGGTCTTCACTCTAGTTCCACTCAGTTTTCATTATTTTTCAATGTACTGGGGTGGTTTCTTTCATTTTGTTTCTTGATTGTTATCCCAGACTCTGTGAATTGTCTGGACAGAGGAAATAGACGGTATGCCACCTTGAAATGGGTCCTGCCATGAAACAGAAGCTTGAAACTTTCTTATCCATGCACACTGTCTACTTCCTGTTGATATGGGAACTTCATGTGTCAGATGGAATGTTGAAACGTTAAAAATGATGAAAAAATAGGGCTTTCTTCTTTTATTTTCGGTTTTTGTTTTTTTCTTGAATTTACTTGCCACATTTGATGTTTTAAGTTATGGATTCACTGCCATTTAATGCTTGGAGAGGTCACAAATCAGGAAGTGCATTGGAAGCCTTTTGAAATGCTGTTTTAGCTTCTTTTGGTGCGTTAACCATGAATCTGTGATCTTTGTATTGAAAGGAAAGACAGGGTATTTCATTTGAAACTCAATTTACCTGCTTATTAGGAATGCACAGAAGGGAGAAAGTACTTTACTTTGTTGTTTTATTTGCATTGGCAGATTCTGGGCAAAGGTAATTTTATGTCCATTCCAGGTTATAAACTTTTTAGTTTTAGCTGCATTTAATATTTTCTGCACATGTTGAAAGTTAAGCAATTTGGCATACACTTGCCTCAGCTTGCTTGTGTCCTGAGATTTGTGGAGAGCACTATGCATTATTTGAATGACCTTTTTTTTTTGCCATTTCTTCATCTTCTAGGAGAATACTTATAATCTGTATAAGAGCATCCTATAGTTGGTGTTGTTCATATTTTTCATGTATGCCACTTATTACCAGATTATTTCTATGGCTTCTTGCCTCAAGATCTACTAGTTTTTCTTGAATTTCCTTTAAGGATGCTTCTTTAGATTTTATTTCATTCTGAAGTTCTTCTATTTTCCTCTCATTTTTTATAGCTTTGGCTTATGTTATGTCAAGATGTTTGGCTATTTGTTCTAGGTTATTTACAAACACAGTTAGCTGTTCTGAAAAACCCTGTATAGCTGTTTGTATTGGTAGCAGTGCAGATTTGAGTTCATCTATGTTATAGGATGCTTCTGATTTTTGCTTAGTATTCAGTTTTTAAGCTTCTTGTATTTTAATTGTTCTTTGCCTTGTTTCTTTGTCTGGTGAGTTAATTTGTGACAGCTTGTTTTTTGTAGTTTGTAACTCCATTTGCTCAGTTGTTTGAGACATTTTGGTAAGTCTTGCAGATTCTTTTATTTTTGTTGGTAAGGGCCGCAGGCCTCAGCACATGTGCTCTAAGGTGTTCAATTTTCTAACTTACATTTTTACAATATTTTGAGCTTGGAGGTTGCTAATTTTCCCAGTTATTAGTTCATCTTTATCATATGATGTTCGGCACTTCTTCTAAAGAGTTTCCACTTGTTATTTTGATGGGTCTTTAACGATTATTTTTTCTGGTAATGAGAGCTGCAGGGACACAGTGCGTCCACCATCTTGGATTCCAATCACAGTGATCTCGATAAGTGAAATTCAAAGTTGTTACTCTTGATAGCCTGTGATTGACAAAGCACCTAGGTATCGCTATACCTTTAAAACTAAAAGCCTGTCTCTAAAGTAGTCTAGGAATTATCTCAGACCAAACTACTATAACATCAGGAAATCAACAAAACCAAATACCTCACTAAATATACTAATAACCGTTTTGTATGTACACTACCTAAATCATTGCCCCCCCCCCCCAAAGTGGATTATAATGATCTGATGAATGCTCAATGTTACCTGTAGCTCATCTAACTTGGGTAACAACTGATTCCAACAGATTCCCTTGAAACCATGTCAAATCAGGTAAAATTTCAAAGGGGCAAGTCCTAAAAAGACTCTGCCAGTCCACACTACTACTCATCTTGCTGCTCAAAACAGAAATGTTCCAGAACAGGAATTATTCATCTGTACCTGAAAAACAAACACAAAACTGTGACTACCAACCCAACAACAGAAGAATCTTCATCTTCTTATTTAACATAAGCAAAATATTCATTTGAAGACCACCTCTCCTTCTCTTTATCAATGCTATAGAATTGCCTTCTAAAGTCAAGTCAAAACAAAAATTCCTTTGAGAAAAGATGTGCTGAAAATCTGTAAGCTGACCTACTGTGACTTTCTAAAGCTGTCCTCTGTACTGAAACAAACTGCCTTATTGAAACTGGCCTGTTACTTAAACCTTGAAAGACCAAATTCAATCTAGACACACACTTCCATTAAAATGTCCATAATCCAGGATACATGAAACCCTCAGGACTCCTCCTGAAAGTTACTTGATGACCTCACTTCCTTTGATTAGACTTAGGCCTTTGTAAGCATATCAAAACCATTTAATCTGTAATGGAGAAATCTCAGTACTGCAAACTATTTAACAACTCACTTAATGTTGGATAATGCTGCACACAAAACATATACATGAAAATGTAAGACAGCCCACTAAGTCTTTCAACAGCACACATAACATCTGTTCGTTAATGCAAGCCTCTTGTCATAACCCAATCCTTTCAGTTTTTGCTAGCCTATCAACATACTGACTATCCCCAATGAATGGAATATCCTTCAGTCCCATAAACTTTGCTGCTGCAATGAGTGCAGCCAGTTATACCATCACTGTCTGTGCCTGTACTAACTCTCTCAAGACTCACCTGTGAAAATGAAAGTGAGACAAACTATCAACTACCAAATGCAGTCTGCTCAAAACATGCTTGTAGAAAAGGTAAAGTTAATCCACAAGCTTTGCAACAAATGTCATCAAAAAAACTAGCAAGAAATTATACCTAGCAGACATCTTTTTCAAAACCTGATCTTTAGCACTCTTATCAGAATCATACCTCTCAACTGTCCAGATTTTTGCAGAATGTCCAGAGTTTTGCCTCATATTTTTGGTGTGTTCCTCCTAAAATCTGCACCTTTCTGGTAAATAGCTGAGGATTGAAGTCATTAAATAATGACAAATATTTGAGTTTAAGACTCCACATCCTTCAGAAAATTCATGCTAATGCAAAACCTATTATTCTATCAACGTTATAAGCTTGTAAGAGCAATAGTTAAAATGTGTCCCTGTTTGCCCCCCATCATTTAGTCTTTGCACAGCTTTTTTGCTCTAAGAGGTTGAGAGGTATGATCAGAATGGAAAAGCTGAAAAAGAAGTGAATGAGAGCTATATACTATTCTCACTTCCCTTGCCTGAGAATGCTTCACCCACCAACCCACAACAGTCTGCCAGCATTTCATACCTCCTTAAGCACTGTTACTGGATGCTTGCCCTCACTAATCTGTGGGTAAAACCTAATGGCATGTTCCTTCTGAATCTCTGAGACAAGCAGTCCTCCAACTGATGGTACAAGCTGAAGCCCCATGATGGCTGTCAGGAGTCCATGTCCCTTTTCCAGCTCCACCCTGACAGTGTCAGGACTGATGCCCTGCCCCTCTGACCTTAACAATTCATGAAACTTAAGCATGTCTTCCTCATTCAGCTTTTGCAAGATCCCTGGCAAATAACCATCAACTGATATGTCATGATCCACCACTCTTTACTCTTCAAGATATAACCTGCTGATGTCTGGGCACAACTATCAATGTTGCATCGGCTCCTTGCTACTTTAAGCAGTTCTTTTTCCACCACCTTGAATAAGTCCTCAGTTGCCATGACTTCAGCCTACCACTCCTTTAATGTCTGGACTCCAGCCATTTTGCAAGAAAAGGAACACAATTTTAATAACTCCACACCATTACTACCTCCTTTTCTCCACCCTTCATACCTGGCATGACCTAACTCTCAACTGCTCTCAAACTAATACCTCTTTCTCCATCACTTTCCAGTTATATCTCCCAGCAATGCACTCCTTACCCTCAAACGACTGCTGCCCCTGTTCATATAGCTGCCATACTTCCTTTCTCTGAACCCCTACACAGTCTCCTGACTCAATTAAGGCCTTCATAGCTTAGTGCAGTCCTTGTAGTCCTCACCCAGATAAGCTGGCAACGAAAACCACCAAAGTCCTATATACCTATCTGTTGTTCCCATGTTCCACCTGATATATATAAATATATATTCCAAAAGTTCTACAAAATGGGGAAGAGAGCCTAGGGGCACCCTAAACTCCTTGTCACTGCCTGGGTATATGGCACTCCAGCTCATGTAGTATATTTTTTTCTATTCTTTTTTTTGAATATATTCTGGTAAACTATTAGGACTGGGACCTGCATCTTGTCACTAAGCACCACTTCCTTGATATGGTGCAACCCATGTCATGATCAGCTAAAATAAGGCTCATCAAATTGAGTAAATAGTATGAAGCCACCAGAATATACATAATTTGCAATACATAAATTTACGTCAGCTGAAGCAGAAAGTGCTGTAACTTTTTTATTTTCTATAACTGCAATTATTTTTGAACTAACAGTCAGTTCCTCTGTTTTTCCAGTCACCAAGTAGGATTTCTTATGACTGTACTTTGAATTTAGAAGCTGCCTTCCTGTGTTAATAATTATATACTTATAGGATCATATGATCATAGGAGATTACTAGGCTATCGACCTGGACGTCATTTTAAGCCTAGATGTTTCATCCCAATGTAATACCATAAAAATTTAGTCAATTCCCAAAACTGCATTTAGTGATGACTGCCCATGTCCAAGAGGGTTGTGGGCTCTATCCCCAGAAACAATTTACAATGCCCCAGCCACTCATTCAGGTTCATCTTGAATAGTGTCATAGAGGTGATCTGCTTCACATGAATTTGTAGCCTGTTCCAAAGATGCAGCAATCACTGGGAGATAAATATGTCCCTCCAGCATGTCCTATTTAAGTTGCAAGCCATATTTAGTTTCCCAGGAATGGGTAGGCCTAATCCCATTTGATTTACAGATATGCAGCAAGTTCATTACGTTTCAGTCTTGGATTGCTCTGTAGACCAGGCATAAGTATCTCCTAAGAAGTTTATACAATACAGAGTGTAGTGACATGGACTTTAGTTGGTCTGTGTAAGGTAGATGCTGGAGCCCCTTGATCTCCTTTGTTAGAAGTATTAATTGTTTAGCAGTGGTGGGATAGCCACATCACATATTAATTGGCTGACAGTGGTGAGTTAGCCACATCACATATTAATTGGCTGACAGTGGTGAGTTAGCCACATCACATATTAATTGGCTGACAGTGGTGAGTTAGCCACATCACATATTAATTGAATTGTAGTGGTGTAGATATTTAATTCCTGTAGCTTGTGTACAGTGATCACTGAAGGTGTTTGTACTGCTTAATTAGTCAGGTAGAGTAGGCAAGTATGTCAGCAGAGGCGTATGGCAAGCTGACAAGGAGCCAGCTGGCTGAGATTTGCCAGGCTGAAGGACTGGTGCATGCCAACCTGATTAAGGCAGACATGTTTGAAGCTTTAGTCACAGCTGCATCAAAGAATAGCAACCAGGAGGACAATCAGACTGGCTGCGGGGATGTACAACTCGCAGAGAATGGACAGCTCAACCTTTCCAGAGAGGACTTAACAATCCATGTGGAGTTAAAGAGTCTGGAGTTGGACGACAAGCATTTGGAAATAGAAGTAGCAGAGAGACTGAGATGTCTAGAGACTGAAGAAAATGAGAAACTGCTATGTCTGGTAGTTGAGGAGAAGGACAGGTAAAGGCAACGTGAAAAGAAGATGCTGAGTCTTTGCCAGAGTCATGGAGGTAATGTGGAAGGGAGTAACTGAACCCCAGTTGCAACAAAGGTCAGTACATTTCTTCCACAATTTACAGAGGAGAAACCCAACACTGGAAGACTCACCACAGCACAAAATCCTGTAACAATCCTATAAAGATTCGAAAATCCAACTTGTAAAATTCAGAGTCTTTTATTGAAAGTACAGCACACAAGGAGATAGCGCTTTCGTGTAGTAACACACGCTTCTTCAGATCTATTTTAACAATGAAACAGTGAGTTTAAATACCCTAAGAAAGCTCAATCAGTATTTTAATGCAAGTTAATTAAGCAATTAAGCAATTAAATGCTGAATGAGAGCTCTAGCTTTAAAGACACCATACATACTTTGATGTCATTAATGAAATGCTAAATATTAGTAGCACAGCCCCAAAACCTATATATATATATATATATATATATATATATATACTGTACAGATCTATAACATACATAAACTACGAACAACGGACATAGCATATATATTTAAAAGATGAATAATAAAATGCATAATTTATATAAAAACCATGATGAAATCAACAAATACTTAATACAAAACTATCATACACATGATGAACCATATAGGCATAAAAAATCATGGCTGCAGAAACAAATAAGAACCTTCTAATCCACTAAGGGTCTAAAATATAGAGGGTGAATAGAGCAGGTACTACCTGCTCTTAAGCACTGATCTGAGGGATACATATTGATTAATGCCCGGTGGTAGATAGGCCCTTAACTTAAAAATCCACTGTAGTTCAATGCTCTCCAATAAATTCATGTGGTCACCCCCTCTATTGCTGTGTTTAACTATTTGTAGGACTCTCAAGTTAAACATGTGTGTGGTGTATTCCATGACATGTTTCGCTAACGCATTCTGTTTATGTTGTCTGATGTCATAGAAATGGTTGTAAATTCTTTGTTTCAATTTTCTCTTAGTGAGTCCCACATAGAACGCCGGGCATGTATTGCAATTTGCCAAGTATATGACGCTCTCAGTATCACAGCAAGCATGAAATCTAGGAATGAACGTAAAGTTCAAATAGGGATGCACAAAGACCTGATCTGTAGTTACATACCTACACATATTACATTTCCCACATGTGTAAGTGCCAGCCTTACCTACATTTTTTATTATTGTTCCTACATTAGTATCTATTCTTGGATTATTACATAGCAATCTTTTAAGATTTTTATGATTCCTATACGCAAAGTTAGGTTGATCACCTACTAACCTCCTGGTTTGGTCATCTACAGTCAGCAATTTCCAATTGCTGCATATAATGTTCTTCAGTGACTTATTGTCATTGGTGTAAGTGATGGTGATCCTAATGACATCTGTATTATCTTTCAAGTTCATCTTTGATGCTTGACTGAAAATTTTGTTAGACATAACAGGTCTTGCCTCATTCAAAACTTCAGACCTAATTCTCTTTACCATTTTGGAATCATAACCTCTTTGTAAAAATAAATCTTGCATTGAATTAGCTTCCAAGTACCTTGATGTTTAATTCTTACACAACCTAGCTATCCTAGTGAATTGACTCCTGACTATACCAGGGAACGTATGTCTGGGGTGCATGCTGTTAAAGGATAGAAGCGTGTTTTTCCAACATGCTTTCCTATATAAAGTTGAAACCAGCCTACCTTCCTGTATGGACAAGGTTACGTCCAGAAAATTAATTTCAGTGGGGGATATCTCTGAAGTGAATCTGAGGAAATCACTGGTACTTTCTAAATAAACAAGAAATGTTTCAAATTCATGTCTTGATCATTCCATACTAACAGTATGTCATCTACAAACCTCCTGTAGATGACAACCTTTTGGAACAACTCATGACTGAACATATATTGTTTCTCCCAGTGATACATCACCAGGTTGGCATATGTATTGGCACACGAGGTGCCCATTGCCACTCCCCATTTTTGATGGTAAATGTAGTTTCCGAATGAAAAAACGTTATATGATAGGACTAGTTCTAACAACTGACATATCAAAATATGTCTATCATTACTAAAAGCAGTGTTGGTGATCAGAAGTTCTCTGGCTTGTGTTCCTGCATCATTAGGAATACAAGTAAAAAGATTTTTCACATCAAGCGTAATCAATAGATGCTTGCCTATCATAAGGGCTGTATCCATGCTTTCTAGAGCCTCTAAAAGCTGGTATGTGTCCTTCAAAATAGTTGGTATTTGATTTACCAAAGGTCAAGGGTCTTCTCCAGATAAAAGGAGATGTTGTCTGTGGCCCAACCATCCCCAGAAACAATGGGTCGCAAAGGTGGAGGATATATATTTTTGTGCATCTTAGGGAGGCCCTTTATTATAGGTATTTGTACACTCTCTTTATGAAAAAAGTTGAATAAATCTATATCAAGTTGTCGACACATGAGCATGTCATATATGCAATCATCTATCGCTTTATGGAACTCATGCAAAATGTCAAGAGAGATCAGTCTGTATGTTTTATCATCAGCAAACATATCTAACATATAGGAAGCATAATCTTCAGTATCAAACAATACAAACCCCCCTCCCTTGTCAGCCGGTCTAATGGTTATTGAATCATTCTCTATTAAAGATTTCAATGCCAGACTTTCACTTTTACTCATATTATAGTATGTGCATTTCTTTTTGCTACCATAAAAATAACCATAGAGATCATGTTCACATACTCTAACAAAACATTCTAAATGAGGTGGAAGGGGGGAGAAAAACACTTTTAGCTTTGAACAATGAAACAGCACATTGCTTACTGATATCAGCACCATCTTTGTTGCCAAACATCAATTTAAGAGCCACATTTCTTGCAAAGAGTCTAATGTCCACACATACTGTGTGTAAATCACTTCCTTGGGAAGGTATAAAAGTGAGTCCTTTGTTTAAAAGAGATACATCTGAATGAGACAATACTGACCTTGACAAATTAAAAAACAAACAATCTATTGTCTGCGATGCTGCCTGTGTTGTGTTCCTTCTTTGGAGTCTTTTTCTTTCATTTGTCCCAACTGTTTACACGCCCTCTTCTTTCTCTGAATTTCTTGATGGGGTAGGGTAAAAACGGGTCTGCTCATTGTCCCCTTTTAAAGGCAAAACTTTGGGTATGGCTCCAGTCCGTGCAGAGACACCTAAGTTCTTGTATGCTTCCTGGTTAGGAAGCGGAGTGGGAAACGCGTTCTCACTACCAATAGTTGAAATATCCTCAGGTGGTGTAGCAAAAACAGCATCAGAGCTTGCATTGGAAGCAAGACTCTCAGGCTGGACGCCAGATGATATCGCATGTACAGTTTCAGTAACAGTCACTTCCGTTGATGTAGAAAGGGGCGGATCCCTTTCATTATTGGGTGCGAAGGTGTAAATCTCAGCCAAATGAAGAAGTTCCCTGCAGAAAAATCACGGAAGTCCCTCTGTAGTTTGCGGTGCTTTTCCAATTGTAACCTGTCACTAAACCGTATTTGCGTGTAAAGATGATCTCATTTATTAGAGCATATTTCCTGCTTGAATCGTTCACTCAATTCTTTATTTAGTTGTTCAATTTTACTTTTTAGTTCATTTTCAAGTGGTGTGAAGTAGCTTATAATAAGTTGCATATATTTAAAACTAAGTTCCAGGTTAAGATCCTGCCATTGTTTAAGAAGTAGAGGATGACTATCCCCATAAGTGGGCATGCAAAGGATGCGCATGCCCCTAGGAACAACCCTGAAATGTATGCATGCCTCGAGGTGCTTACGCTGCCACACATAGCGTTCATACTTAAACAAGTCATTCTGAAGTTCTTTATACAGCGCATTAAAGTGCTCAAAATCTACAGCATTCTCATGCCCTCGGTTCACTGAAGGCATTTGAAGATCCAAGGTCAATAAAGGGTTTGTAGTGTGATGGATTAAATGATTCCATTTGTCAATGGCACTCACCCTCGCCTCTGGATTGTAGTCAAGCTCCAACGAAACATTAGCCATGGTTGGTGGTTTGAAGTTACAAAAAGGCAGAGTCAGCAAAAAGAAACCAAACCACACTCCAAGTCTCCAGAGAAACAATGAAATGTGAAGAAACCCAACACTGGAAGTCTCACCACAGCACAAAATCCTGTAACAATCCTATAAAGATTTGAAAATCCAACTTGTAAAATTCAGAGTCTTTTATTGAAAGTACAGCACACAAGGAGATAAGCGCTTTCGCGTGTAGTAACACACGCTTCTTCAGATCTATTTTAACAATGAAACAGTGAGTTTAAATACCCAAAGAAAGCTCAATCAGTATTTTAATGCAGGTTAATTAAGCAATTAAGCAATTAAATGCTGAATGAGAGCTCTAGCTTTAAAGACACCATACATACTTTGATGTCATTAATGAAATGCTAAATATTAGTAGCACAGCCCCAAAACCTATATATATATATATATATATATATATATATATATATATATATATATATATATATATACTGTACAGATCTATAACATATATAAACTACAAACAACGAACATAGCATATATATTTAAAAGATGAATAATAAAATGCATAATTTATATAAAAACCATGATGAAATCAACAAATACTTAATACAAAACTATCATACACATAATGAACCATACAGGCATAAAAATCATGGCTGCAGAAACAAATAAGAACCTTCTAATCCACTAAGGGTCTAAAATATAGAGGGTGAATAGAGCAGGTACTACCTGCTCTTAAGCACTGATCTGAGGGATACATATTGATTAATGCCCGGTGGTAGATGGGCCCTTAACTTAAAAATCCACTGTAGTTCAATGCTCTCCAATAAATTCATGTGGTCACCCCCTCTATTGCTGTGTTTAACTATTTGTAGGACTCTGAAGTTAAACATGTGTGTGTGGTGTATTCCATGACATGTTTCTCTAACGCATTCTGTTCTTTATGTTGTCTGATGTCATAGACATAGTTGTAAATTCTTTGTTTCAATTTTCTCTTAGTGAGTCCCACATAGAACGCCGGGCATGTATTGCAATTTGCCAAGTATATGACGCTCTCAGTATCACAGCAAGCATGAAATCTAGGAATGAACGTAAAGTTCAAATAGGGATGCACAAAGACCTGATCTGTAGTTACATACCTACACATATTACATTTCCCACATGTGTAAGTGCCAGCCTTACCTACATTTTTTATTATTGTTCCTACATTAGTATCTATTCTTGGATTATTACATAGCAATCTTTTAAGATTTTTATGATTCCTATACGCAAAGTTAGGTTGATCACCTACTAACCTCCTAGTTTGGTCATCTACAGTCAGCAATTTCCAGTTGCTGCATATAATGTTCTTCAGTGACTTATTGTCATTGGTGTAAGTGATGGTGATCCTAATGACATCTGTATTATCTTTCAAGTTCATCTTTGATGCTTGACTGAAAATTTTGTTAGACATAACAGGTCTTGCCTCATTCAAAACTTCAGACCTAATTCTCTTTACCATGTTGGAATCTTATCCTCTTTGTAAAAATAAATCTTGCATTAAATTAGCTTCCAAGTACCTTGATGTTTCATTCTTACACAACCTAGCTATCCTAGTGAATTGACTCCTGACTATACCAGGGAACGATGTCTGGGGTGCATGCTGTTAAAGGATAGAAGCGTGTTTTTCCAACATGCTTTCCTATATAAAGTTGAAACCAGCCTACCTTCCTGTATGGACAAGGTTACGTCCAGAAAATTTATTTCAGTGGGGGATATCTCTGAAGTGAATCTGAGGAAATCACTGGTACTTTCTAAATAAACAAGAAATGTTTCAAATTCATGTCTTGATCATTCCATACTAACAGTATGTCATCTACAAACCTCCTGTAGATGACAACCTTTTGGAACAACTCATGACTGAACATATATTGTTTCTCCCAGTGATACATCACCAGGTTGGCATATGTATTGGCACACGAGGTGCCCATTGCCACTCCCCATTTTGATGGTAAATGTAGTTTCCAAATGAAAAAACGTTATATGATAGGACTAGTTCTAACAAATGACATATCAAAATATGTCTATCATTACTAAAAGCAGTGTTGGTGATCAGAAGTTCTCTGATGGCTTGTGTTCCTGCATCATTAGGAATACAAGTAAAAAGATTTTTCACATCAAGCGTAATCAATAGATGCTTGCCTATCATAAGGGCTGTGTCCATGCTTTCTAGAGCCTCTAAAAGCTGGTATGTGTCCTTCAAAATAGTTGGTATTTGATTTACCAAAGGTCGAAGGGTCTTCTCCAGATAAAAGGAGATGTTGTCTGTGGCCCAACCATCCCCAGAAACAATGGGTCGCAAAGGTGGAGGATATATATTTTTGTGCATCTTAGGGAGGCCCTTTATTATAGGTATTTGTACACTCTCTTTATGAAAAAAGTTGAATAAATCTATATCAAGTTGTCGACACATGAGCATGTCATATATGCAATCATCTATCGCTTTATGGAACTCATGCAAAATGTCAAGAGAGATCAGTCTGTATGTTTTATCATCAGCAAACATATCTAACATATAGGAAGCATAATCTTCAGTATCAAACAATACAAACCCCCCTCCCTTGTCAGCCGGTCTAATGGTTATTGAATCATTCTCTATTAAAGATTTCAATGCCAGACTTTCACTTTTACTCATATTATAGTATGTGCATTTCTTTTTGCTACCATAAAAATAACCATAGAGATCATGTTCACATACTCTAACAAAACATTCTAAATGAGGTGGAAGGGGGGGAGAAAAAACACTTTTAGCTTTGAACAATGAAACAGCACATTGCTTACTGATATCAGCACCATCTTTGTTGCCAAACATCAATTTAAGAGCCACATTTCTTGCAAAGAGTCTAATGTCCACACATACTGTGTGTAAATCACTTCCTTGGGAAGGTATAAAAGTGAGTCCTTTGTTTAAAAGAGATACATCTGAATGAGACAATACTGACCTTGACAAATTAAAAAACAAACAATCTATTGTCTGCGATGCTGCCTGTGTTGTGTTCCTTCTTTGGAGTCTTTTCTCTTTCATTTGTCCCAACTGTTTACACGCCCTCTTCTTTCTCTGAATTTCTTGATGGGGTAGGGTAAAAAACGGCTCTGCTCATTGTCCCCTTTTAAAGGCAAAACTTTGGGTATGGCTCCAGTCCGTGCAGAGACACCTAAGTTCTTGTATGCTTCCTGGTTAGGAAGCGGAGTGGGAAACGCGTTCTCACTACCAATAGTTGAAATATCCTCAGGTGGTGTAGCAAAAACAGCATCAGAGCTTGCATTGGAAGCAAGACTCTCAGGCTGGACGCCAGATGATATCGCATGTACAGTTTCAGTAACAGTCACTTCCGTTGATGTAGAAAGGGGCGGATCCCTTTCATTATTGGGTGCCGAAGGTGTAAATCTCAGCCAAATGAAGAAGTTCCCTGCAGAAAAATCACGGAAGTCCCTCTGTAGTTTGCGGTGCTTTTCCAATTGTAACCTGTCACTAAACGCCCGTATTTGAGTGTAAAGATGATCTCATTTATTAGAGCATATTTCCTGCTTGAATCGTTCACTCAATTCTTTATTTAGTTGTTCAATTTTACTTTTTAGTTCATTTTCAAGTGGTGTGAAGTAGCTTATAATAAGTTGCATATATTTAAAACTAAGTTCCAGGTTAAGATCCTGCCATTGTTTAAGAAGTAGAGGATGACTATCCCCATAAGTGGGCATGCAAAGGATGCGCATGCCCCTAGGAACAACCCTGAAATGTATGCATGCCTCGAGGTGCTTACGCTGCCACACATAGCGTTCATACTTAAACAAGTCATTCTGAAGTTCTTTATACAGCGCATTAAAGTGCTCAAAATCTACAGCATTCTCATGCCCTCGGTTCACTGAAGGCATTTGAAGATCCAAGGTCAATAAAGGGTTTGTAGTGTGATGGATTAAATGATTCCATTTGTCAATGGCACTCACCCTCGCCTCTGGATTGTAGTCAAGCTCCAACGAAACATTAGCCATGGTTGGTGGTTTGAAGTTACAAAAAGGCAGAGTCAGCAAAAAGAAACCAAACCACACTCCAAGTCTCCAGAGAAACAATGAAATGTGAAGAAACCCAACACTGGAAGTCTCACCACAGCACAAAATCCTGTAACAATCCTATAAAGATTTGAAAATCCAACTTGTAAAATTCAGAGTCTTTTATTGAAAGTACAGCACACAAGGAGATAAGCGCTTTCGCGTGTAGTAACACACGCTTCTTCAGATCTATTTTAACAATGAAACAGTGAGTTTAAATACCCTAAGAAAGCTCAATCAATATTTTAATGCAAGTTAATTAAGCAATTAAGCAATTAAATGCTGAATGAGAGCTCTAGCTTTAAAGACACCATACATACTTTGATGTCATTAATAAAATGCTAAATATTAGTAGCACAGCCCCAAAACCTATAGATATATATATACTGTACAGATCTATAACATACATAAACTACGAACAACGGACATAGCATATATATTTAAAAGATGAATAATAAAATGCATAATTTATATAAAAACCATGATGAAATCAACAAATACTTAATACAAAACTATCATACACATGATGAACCATATAGGCATAAAAAATCATGGCTGCAGAAACAAATAAGAACCTTCTAAGCCACTAAGGGTCTAAAATATAGAGGGTGAATAGAGCAGGTACTACCTGCTCTTAAGCACTGATCTGAGGGATACATATTGATTGATGCCCAGTGGTAGATGGTCCCTTAACTTAAAAATACACTGTAGTTCAATGTTCTCCAATAAATTCATGTGGTCACCCCCTCTATTGCTGTGTTTAACTATTTGTAGGACTCTGAAGTTAAACATGTGTGTGGTGTATTCCATGACATGTTTCGCTAACGCATTCTGTTCTTTATGTTGTCTGATGTCATAGACATGGCTGTAAATTCTTTGTTTCAATTTTCTCTTAGTGAGTCCCACATAGAACGCTGGGCATGTATTGCAATTTGCCAAGTATATGACGCTCTCAGTATCACAGCAAGCATGAAATCTAGGAATGAACGTAAAGTTCAAATAGGGATGCACAAAGACCTGATCTGTAGTTACATACCTACACATATTACATTTCCCACATGTGTAAGTGCCAGCCTTACCTACATTTTTTATTTATTATTGTTCCTACATTAGTATCTATTCTTGGATTATTACATAGCAATCTTTTAAGATTTTTATGATTCCTATACGCAAAGTTAGGTTGATCACCTACTAACCTCCTGGTTTGGTCATCTACAGTCAGCAATTTCCAATTGCTGCATATAATATTCTTCAGTGACTTATTGTCATTGGTGTAAGTGATGGTGATCCTAATGACATCTGTATTATCTTTAAAGCTTTAGTCACAGCTGCATCAAAGAATAGCAACCAGGAGGACAATCAGACTGGCTGCGGGGATGTACAACTCTCAGGGAATGCACAGCTCAACCTTTCCAGAGAGGACTTAACAATCCATGTGGAGTTAGAGTCTGGAGTTGGAGGACAAGCATTTGGAAATAGAAGCAGCAGAGAGACTGAGATGTCTAGAGACTGAAGAAAATGAGAAACTGCTACGTCTGGTAGCTGAGGAGAAGGACAGGTAAAGGCAACATGAAAAGAAGATGCTGAGTCTTTGCCAGAGTCATGGAGGTAATGTGGAAGGGAGTAACTGAACCCCAGTTGCAACAAAGGTCAGTACATTTCTTCCACAATTTACAGAGGGGGATAATTTTGATAGTTTCATTCATATGTTTGAGAGGGTATGTAAACAGTATGATGTTGACCAAGTGCTCTGGGTATGGTTCCTGACCCCCTTACTCCATTGTAAAGCTGTAACTGTTCTTAACACACTGTTGGATAATGACTGCTTAAATTATAATGTTGTAAAGAATTGTTTGCTAGAATTTTTTTAAGTTAACATCTGAAGCTTATAGGAAAAAGTTTCATGAGCATACATGCAAGGCAGATGAAAGTGTGTGTGAATATGTTGCTGAACTAAGCACTTATTTTCATAGGTGGGTGTGTGGCTGTCAGGTCACCCCTTTTAAAGGGCTGGCAGACCTTTTGATGAGGGAAAAGCCCTTAGCAATTTGTCTGAGGACATGAGGATCTGGTTAGCTTATAGACAATGCGCTACTGTAGATGAGTTGTGGAAGAAGGGAGACCTATACCTAGCAAGCAGGGCATCACTGCACAAGAAAGGGACACCCAGTGCTGCTCATAGATTTAAAGGAACCCATGGTGGGCAGCCAGATTGTCCCAACAAAGTCTGTCAGTAGCATGGGAAGCTACTAGTCCTGGTACACA
This sequence comes from Protopterus annectens, assembly GCF_019279795.1. Lineage (NCBI taxonomy): Eukaryota > Metazoa > Chordata > Ceratodontiformes > Protopteridae > Protopterus > Protopterus annectens. The sequence continues at coordinate 200,630,847 of NC_056730.1, forward strand.
TCCAGGACCTAGGGTTAAATGTTTTAAGTACAACCAGTGTGGCCATGTAGCATATAGAGATCCATGGGGGTAAGGCGGGGAATAAATTGTGGGAGAGCCAGTAAGTGGGAATTAAAAAATACCAAAAGTAAGCTGTCTTGAGACAACAAGAGTACCAAACTTCCACCCTGCAGATGTCCTGATAGGGAATGATTTTGGTAATGCAGTACTGTGTGTTCATGCAGTTACACGCAGTTAGGCTTGGAAACAAGCATGTGGATCAGGTAACCTGGGGGAGACCCAGACAGACTGCAAACTTGCAGCCAAGACTGGTGAGGTGGTTACTTCAGAGAGGTAGCCACCCTATAGCAGTGAGACTGAAGGTGAACCACAGCTGCTTGTGGGTTGCAAGGGCAGAGGTGAGTAGTAGTACCCAGGCTGAGAGTGAGGCAATGCTGTTAGAGGATACCAGACTTCCTGTGGAAGGGGAATTGGGAAGGGTTACAAAGAGAGAGTTGAGACAGTCTCAGCTCCCAGAGCCTACATTACAAGGCCTGAGAGAGGTAGCTAGTGAGGCACCTAATTCTCAAGGGAAGGGGAATCTGTATACTGTGACAAAGGGTTGCTGTATAGAGAGTGGACCCTGAGGGAGGGCTAGAGGGTGAGAGACTACAGCAGTTGGTAGTACCCAGAGCCTACCATCTGGCACTTCTAGCCATAACTCATGATATTCCCTTTGCAGGTCATATGGGCATACAATGTATGAAGAGACATATTATGCAGAACTTTTATTTGCTTTGGATTTCCAGAGATGTAACAGGGTAATGTCGGACCAATGAGCAGTGCCAAAAGGTAGGCAAGGCAGGTGACAAGGTGAATGATCCATTGATGCCTTTGCCTGTGATTGAGGAGCCATTTCAGAGGGTAGCTATGGATATTTTGGGGCCTGTGAGTACCCCATGTTCCACAGGGAAAAAGTATATCCAAATGGCAGTAGATTATGCTACCAGATACCCTGAAGCAGCTGCTCTTTCCTCCATTAAGGCAGAAAAGGTGACAAATGCTTTGCTAGATATTTTCAGCAGGGTAGGTTTCCCAAAAGAAATACTGACTGATAGAGGTGGCAATTTCATGTCAGACCTGCTGGCTTGTCTGTGGAAGTACTATAGGGTGAAGCACTTAAAGACCACCCCTACCATCCCCAGACAAATGGCCTTATTGAGAGGTTAAACACTACACTCAAGTCCATGTTCTGAGCATATGCAGACCAGTTTAAGAGGGAGGGGGACAATATTTGCCCCATATGTTGTTTGCTTACAGAGAAGTTCACCAGGAATCCACAGGTTTCTCACCCTTTCAGTTGTTGTATGGGCATAGGGTGAGGGGACCTCTAGATTTAATCCAAGATTAGTGAGAGGGTAAGTATGAATCCCACAAGTAGTCTGTCATGGCATATGTCCTAAACCTCAGGACAAGGCTCAGGGAACTCATGGACTTGGAGCAGGATAACTTGTCAGAAGCCCAACAGCAGAAAAGGGTCTGGTCTGACAGGAATGTTGAGCTAGAGAGTATGCTGTGGGGTAGGAGGTTATGGTTCCCATTCCTGTCAGACACAATAAGCTTCAGGAATCTTGGGATGGACTCTACAAGGCGGTAAGGATGGTCAGTGATGTTAACTACATGGTAGAACTGCTAAGCAGGAGGCAGGGGCACAAATTGTGCCATGTTAACATGATGAAATCTTACATTGCCAGGGAGGCCCTTGTGCTGAGTATTTGCAGTGGATTTCAGGAGAAGTCTGAGGGAGATCTGGTGACTGTTCTCCTCAGTGAGGCTCAGACTGATTCCTCAGTGGAGGGGGTAGCAATGTCCTAGCAGCTAGCAGCTATCCTCTACCCAGGTTTGAGAAATCCAAGCAGTGTTACAGGAGTTTGGGGACATGTTCACTGGGAAACCAGGGTGCACCCACCTGGTACAGCACCATGTGGATACAGGACCCCAAAGGCCTATTACGAAGGCTCCTTATAGGGTGCCAGGGAGAGTCAAACAGACTCTGAAGCAGGAGATACAGGAAATGTTGGAACTATGAATAATTCAGGGGTACAGCAGTCCCTGGTCCTCCCCAGTGGTGCTGGCACCAAAGAAGGATGGCAGCACCAGGTTCTATATGGACTACAGGAAATGAAATCATCACACAGAGTCAGATGCTTACCCCATGCCTAGGACAGTTGAAGCCCTAGAGCAACTGGGTAGGGCTATCTTACCACCATTGATCTTACCAAGGCTTACTAGCAGGTGCCCTTGACTCCCAGTGCTAGAGAGAGGTCAGCCTTTGTGAATCCTTTTGGCTTGTATGAGCTCACAAAGATGCTCTTTGGGATGAAAAATGCCCCAGCAACTTTCCAGAGGCTGGCAGATTATATCCTAGTAGGAGCAGGAGATTTGCCCTTGCTTACCTAGATGGTATTGCCATCTACAGCCATTCCTGGCAAGAGCACTTTCAACATGTTAGGGAGGTGCTGGGCAGACTACAGGGGGCAGGGTTGACCATTAAGCCCAGCAAATGTCATCTGGGTATAACAAAGGTTTCCTACCTAGGTCATAGAGTGAAGAGTGGTAAGATCAGGCCAGAACCTGCCTAAGTGGAAGCCATTCAGTCATGGCATGCACATTTTACCAAAAAGCAGGTGAAGGCATTTTTAGGGAGAGCATAGTACTACAGAAAGTTTGTCCCCAGTTATAGTACCATAGCTGCTCCCCTCACAGATCTGACAAGGAAAAACATGTCAGATAAGGTAGTGTGGATCCCAGCATGTGAACAGCCATTCCAGAAGCTTAAAGTAGCTTTAGGAGGATGCCCTGTGTCAGCCAGTCCAGATAACAGTAAAAAAAAATGTTGTGCAGGTGGATGCTTCAAACCATGGGGTGGGAGCTGTTGTTAGCCAAATTTCTTCAGAAGGAGAAAAGAACCCAGTGGTTTATCTCAGTCTTAGGCTCCAACCCAGGGAGGAATGCTATGCAGCTGTAGAAAAGGAATATCTAGCCATAGTGTGGGCACTGCAAAATATTTAGCCTTATCTGTATGGAAGAAAATTCACTGTAGTTACAGACCATAATCCCCTAACATGGTTACATCGAGCCAGCCAGCAAAATGCTAAGTTACTAAGGTGAAGCCTAGGATTACGAGCATATGATATGACAGTACAGCACCACAGTGAGGATAACAATGCCAATGCAGATGGGGTCTCAAGACAGGGAATGGGGAAAGGTATTCTCAAGTAGGCTCCAGCAATGGTTTTCAGGGGTCACTTGAAAAAGTAGCTTGAGTTCTCATGGGGGGGAAGGGAGTGGGGTGGAATTGTGAAGCAGAAATTTTATAAATAATTATATGTTATTGCTGAATAGTAATATGGTTTGTTTTCTTGTCATACAAATGCAAGAAAACTGTATGATATGCCGAGCTTCAAGAATGTAACTTCAGTGTACTCTACTGGAAAAGAACAGAACTGTATATAAACTATGTGCCTATGCAAATGTATGTTTTGATAGTAAGAAGCTGGAACATGCAGAGGTAACTTACAAAACTCTAAGAAAATACATTGAAATTGTTTATGACTGTGGTGTCTCTCAGTTTCAGCTAAGAGACAGAATGTCTGCATCTAGAAATTCTTTCAATTGTCTGGCAACAGAAATAATTACAGGTTTCAAATGTAAAAGTGAGTAACTGTTTTATGACTTCCAGTCCCAGGCAAACTTTTATGAGATAAGTATTTTTAATACAGAGGTGTTATATTTTAAGTTCCTGTTAGCCAGGGAACTAAGGGCAGAGGTGACAAGAATTAAGTAATCTGAGAAAACCCAGCAGAAATGTTTGATAGTAATTTAAGAATTATCTCAGAGAGTGATTATCTGCATTTTGTATTTGCCTTTGGACCTAGAAACATTCACTTCAGCACTTCTCATCTGTATTTGCCTGGCTCTGTAAGTAAGTTATTTAAGGCATAGCATCTCTTAGATAAAGATAGGAATACAGGAAAGATTAATTTAGATGTTTTCTGTGTTTATTTGAGACTGTCCTGCAATGTTGTTTTAAAGTATTTCCTGTGATTCTGAACACTGTTGTCACTGTTTTGAGTTATTGGGTATTGTCTTTTTCTTTTTTTTATTTATTATTAAATATATTTAAAGCTTTTAATTGTGGCTGGTTTGTTTAGAGATATTTAAGCTCTTAAAGTACTTGCATATATATTTGGTGACACTGTATAGGCCACTCCTAAATAGCCTTAGTTTTGGATACATTTACCAATTTACCATTTCGATAATAGTACATTACACAGTAGCATTGGTCACCCTTTGGTAAGGGTCTTATAGCAGCTGATAAGCAAGGGTGGTTAGTGGCAGCTGGTACTACCTTATAGTCTGGGCAGAAGGGGGCATAGCTAGTGAACCTGTGCCAGCCTTTCACAGGAATATCTGTGCATTTGTATATAAATTAAATCTCAACGTGTTTGTGTGTGTGTGTGTGTGTGTGTGTGTGTGTGTGTGTGTGTGTGTGTGTGTGTGTGTGTGTGTGTGTGTGTGTGTGTGAGAGAGCTTCTTGGGCAGGGACATGAAGCACTGGTTGGACAGAGAGAGTGGTGGAGGTTTTAGCTTGACCACTGGGAAGAGATCTTAACCCTATAGCTGTGCCAGTGGGTAGTCTTATCTGGGATCTAGAGATAGAGGGAGAAATCACCCCTAGACTGACTGTGAACTCTTTGTGCTCTTAAGAGAAATTGTAATTTTCTCTGTGTGTGTTCTTGTCATCCACTTAATGAACACATCCCTTACTGGTGTTAGTGGTAAGGATTGAGGCTTTTTGATTACTGGGCCAGTGCAGGAGTGTCACAACCTGAAACTGGAGTAACTCCATGGAGTTGCCCAGTCTAGCTAGATGGGAGGTGAATTTATCTGTAATATAGACTGAAACACCGCCTCCTTGGATTTTCACACTTTCATTTGGAGAGGAGGGGAAAGTCTCAACAAGCTACTGAGTAAATAACTCATTATCATCTGACATACTGTAGCAGCTTCCAAAGTTCATTAGAATTGCCATGTACATTTTTACAGTGAAAAAGGGGAGCATGGGTTCATTATTACATGGTAATATATTGTTTACATTGTCAAATGTAGATGTACATATGTCTATATTACCGTGTTGAAAGACATATTCGCCGAACATGTCTTAATCGACACAGTAATATCGACTTGTCTAAAACCTGAATAGACAAGTCAGAAAAATTTTCCCATGAGAAAAGAATTGCTTGTCTATCATCAGGGATTTGATCTTTTCTGCACTGTAGTGGGATCTCGGACTTGGCATATTTAGCTGGGGGTGTATGGGGGACAAAGCACCTCACAATGTAGGGTTTGAAAGTGTGTTTTTTTCTGTACGGCTGAGTGATGTTTTCCCCTGGGAAAAAATTCCCTAACTTGGCCGTTCAGGTTTTAGACAAGTTGATATTACTGTGTAAATTAAGACATATTCGGGGAACATGTCTTTCGACATATTAATATAGACCCATGTACATTTACTCATTTTTTCATAGTATTCTTGTAATAAAGACATGCAGATTTATACAGTTTCATCTTGACTATCTTCAGCTTTACTACAACCTGATAGACATCATTTTTAAAAGGAATTTAGCATTCTTGCAAATCCCACACCCACTGCCTGGAAGACTGCTTCCTCAAAGCTAACAGCATATTTATCAAGGCTGACCTTACCATGTGGAAAGCTTACACAAAAACTAAGCAAAGCTGGAAATATCCAGCTTCAGATACACCTTTCTCCAAATGGCAATGCTGAAAGTATTTCATTATTTATTTTTTATAAAATCCTAGACTATCAGGTAGTAACATCAGGAAACTATGAAAGCAATTCTACAATGCACAGACCTTACCTCTGCTGCCAGCCCATCAGCAGCATTCCACTAATGCACTGCTTCTTGTGGATTCACAGAGCTCTGCAGCACTCCACTAATGCATTGCTTTCTGTGTGTTCGCAGAGCTCTGCAGCACTCCACTAATGCCCTGCTTTCTGAGTGTTCACAGAGTTCTGCAACACTCCACTAATGCCTTACTTTTTGTGTGTTCACAGAGCTCTGCAGCACTCAACTAATTCACTGCTTCCTACAGATTCACAGAGCTCTGCAGTACTCTACTAATGTACTGCTTTCTGTGTGTTCACAGAGCACTGCAGCACATCACTAATGCACTGCTTCCTGTGGGTTCACAGAGCTCTGCTGCACTCCAGTAAGCACTGCTTACTGTGGATTCACAGAGCTCTGCAGCACTCCACTAATGCACTGCTACCTGTGGATTCACAGAGCAATGCAACACTCCACTAATGCTAATGCTCTGCTTCCTGTGGGTTCACAGAGCTCTGCAGCACTCCACTACTGCCCTGCTTCTTGTGGATTCACAGAGCTCTGAAGCACTCCACTAATGCACTGCTTGCTGTAGATTCATAGAACTCTGCAGCACTCCAATAATGCCCTGCTTCCTGTGGATTCACAGAGCTCTGCAGCACTCCACTAATGCACTGCTACCTGTGGATTCACAGAGCAATGCAACACTCCACTAATGCTAATGCTCTGCTTCCTGTGGGTTCACAGAGGTCTGCAGCACTCCACTACTGCCCTGCTTCTTGTGGATTCACAGAGCTCTGAAGCACTCCACTAATGCACTGCTTGCTGTAGATTCATAGAACTCTGCAGCACTCCAATAATGCCCTGCTTCCTGTGGATTCACAGAGCTCTGCAGCACTCCTGTAGTGCACTGCTTCCCATGGGTTCACAGAGCTCTGCAGCACTCCACTAATACATTGCTTCCTGTGGGTACATACAGCTCTGCAGTACTATATTAATGCATTGCTTCCTGTGGATTCAAAGACCACCCAGCCCATACTCACAGATGGCCTAGCGGCCATTCACTCAGAGCTACCCGGTAGATCGCACTTTGCCATGCAAAAATATGGACTACAGCATACTCTGCAGGGTGATCTCCCACCAACTCCATGGCTGGCAAATGAGTGAGAGCTGGAAAAAGCTAACAACTCTTGGAACAAAACCCTAGCTCACTGACCTTCCTAACGATCCAGTTACCTTCCACCAGAAACAAAAACTGTGATGATCTTTTTCCTCACTTCTCAAGTACTCCTCACCAGCTAGTTAACTGATGAGGTTTCTAAGAATTACTTTTATTATCTAAGACATACAGGTGCATTCTCATGTTGTTTTATATATATATATATATATATATATATATATATATATATATATATATATATATATATGGGTCCCCTTCAGAAACCTGAAAGCTCACTTACCCAGCTTTTAAAACACAGAGATAAAAAAAGGAAACTCAGAAGACCGACCACTCAAAACACTGACATTTCACTACAGGTAAGTAATCGCCTGGCCAGCATATTAACCTTTGGCCCTTACCTCCACAGTAGTGAAATCTTGTAGTTGGCTTATTTAGCTAGGGGGGTTGTGGGGGCAGAGCCCCGCACATGGGGGAGTATGGGGGGCAAGGGGTCCCACATGGGTGGGTTTCCTTTGCTTTGGGTTTAGTTTGTTTGACGGGTTGGCCAAGTGGTTACTTACCTGTAGTGAAATGTTGGTTTTCTGAGCAGTTGGTCTTCTGGAGTTTCGTTTGTTTCATCTCAGTCTTTTGATAGTCAGGTAAGTGAGCTTTCGGGTTTCTAATGTAGACCCATATACATATATATATATATATATATATATATATATATACATACTATCTCTCTGATGTATCTATATATTAGTAATACTTACCACTAGACCAAGAAAGTAATCACACCGTAAGTTTTCCTGACAAGGACTACCTGCTCAAGACAACATCCTGGACACTTGTGTATAGACAAATAATCTTTGTTTGTGCACCAACCCACCCATGCCAAAGAGGGCAGCATGGCCTCACACTGAGTTATAAATATGCCTTCCCCACCTCCTCCTAACACTTCCTGTTAACCTACCCTCTGACCTTACACTTCCTATTTCCACAGTACAGACTTGACTGGAAAGCCTTCTCGCCGATGATGCAATTCTTCGGCAAGCAAACTTCAGAACAAGTGATGAGAGGCAGAAATACAAGGGAAAGTAAGTAAGTAAATCAGTAAATACATAGTCATGTTCACCTATGCTAATGTACCATCAGCGGTTACCCGAAGTAAAGTTCAATCTACCACAGTGCCGATATTAAAGAGCACTGTCCCACACAAATGTAACATTGTAATTAAGACACTCCATTTAGTAAGTTATTGCTTTAACTACTGCACCAGTAAAACACTCTGGTAGTTTTTCCTCCTGTTTTCTTCTTTGTCTTTTAACAGTTATCCTGTAGCACTGCCTCCTATTTTTTCATTCCTGTTGTCTCTCAATATTTGCTTGCCAACTAATTGACATGACAATGAGAAGGCTTTCCTATCATGTCTGTATGATAATTGTGAATGCACTATTTTGGGGGTTAACTGTAAGGTGGGAAGCTGAGAAATATGTCTGCCTAGAAAACTGTTCTTTTTTATACTGTTTTCCTTTAGAAGCTTTTAGATTTTTCTGTGTATTCATCAGCTTCATTTTAAGCTTGTTTGCATATGGATACACAGGTATAAGTTAAAAATATGACAGTGTCTTTGCTGTTTATAATATAAAGCTGAGGATGTACTTTTGAGGAACTTTAAACAAGTTTCTTAGCAGTATGAAGCATGTTGCTGTCAAATGATGTCCCTAATCACAGTTGCAGAGTGTAGCTCTGAAATTAAACTATATTTCAGTCCGCAGACATTTCTCAAATCACATTCGGGTTTTGATTCACAGCAGTTGCTGCCTTTTCTACTGTTCTGTCACACAGATCTTGCATTGTAATTACATGAAACATCCCAGAGAGGTTGAGCTTAATACACTGTACAAATATTTCATTAGATTGTATATGCTTTCTAAGGTCTGCAAATAGCAAGTGTGCTGTCTCTTCCTGATTTATCAGTGTAGGGCTTACCAAGCAGAACTATTTCATGTCTTTAAATGAAAACTTGCCCAACGAGGAAAATAGCTTGTCAGTTTCTTTTCCTTACTAAGTCACTTGAGCTGTTGAGTCATAAGTGTGTTAAAAATGAGCCATGCATTTTGTATTAATATTTTCACAAGTGAGCTATTCCCTTTGGATATATGATTGTATTGTTCTGCTTTTAGAAATATCATATAATGTAACTTGTATTTTATAGTTTCTTCAGGTCTGTAGTGTGCTAAACACTTAATCCAGCTGCAGACTTGGAAACAAATTAATCGTTGAATAAACAAATATTCAAATGTTTACAGCCAGGAAAAAAAGAAGACATAACTTGTTGTGCTGGAATATATAGTAAAATCTGATAAAATGGAAATACCAGTCTCTGTTAGCAAGTATTGTTGGGCTTCATCTTGAATGGTCAGTCATTATATCAATAAGGAATATGATATGACCCTTATAAAAGTCAAAAGAACAAATAACTATTTTGTGGCTTGTGATGACTGTATGCTCAATGTTGACATTTGCAGCAATAACCTGAGAATTGCTTATTATAAAGTAACTGGTTATCAGATTAATTTTTGTACAACTCCAGAAATATTTATTTTACAATGACTGATTATTTATGCAAATATCAATAAACATTTCAATGTATTTTCATAATCGTCTTCATAAATGACTTTGCTTATAAAAAAGCAAGATCACAATGGAGTACCTGTAGTACAGCCTGCATGAAACGTGTGCATTTATTTTGGAAATACATAACGAATCATGTTGACTCACTAAAAATAACTTCAGTGAGTTGAAATTCATTTAAATAGTTCCACTGAAAATCAGTTTTAGTAAAAAAAAAACAGCAAAACAATCCTTTAGGTGAGCAGTAAGTGTTAGTGGCCACCATTAGTACCAGTGATTTTGTGCACTGCTGCCCTCAGTGTTGCAGCTGGGTCACTCAGCAGATGACATACCATCATCTCCACAGTGAAGACACTGTCACTGTCAACTGCTACTGTGTAGACAATAGCACCATACAAGAGTTAGTAAACATGTGTCACCTACTCATTTAATCAAAGGGAGTGCATGGATTGTCTATCCCAGTACATGGGAAGACTTAAGTAGGCTTTAACATGAGGGCCTTTCACTGCCAACAGGAGACATGTTATTTTCACAGGCGTCAGCCTCACTGATTCTTCTTCGCTTGCTTGACATCATGATGCACCATGTGGAGGAGTAGAAATTGTTTCTACATACAGCAGAAGAGAAAATCACCAGCGTGCAGGCATTGTACAGTATAGTCCATTTGCCAGCGATCCTTAGGGTCAGTGACAGAATCCACTGTAAATCACAGATCTACCTGCTCTGCAAAGCATCTGGTATATCAGTAAGGAGAGCTTCCACTCATTTAACTGCCAGGCAGGGTCCAATGCATAAAGTATTATATACAATGTACAAATAACCTTTTATTTATAAAATCAAAATAGTCAGACATTGTTTTATTGGGAAAATATTTTAATAAAACCCTCTGGAGCCTCAGCAGAAAATAAATTAAGTGAAGAGCAATCACAGCCACTTCACCATGGCTAACTGTAGTTAGCAATGGGTGCAGGACATGTGTGGGGAATACCAGTAATGCATGCACCCAAGGACACAAGGAGATAGAAAAGCAGATGGTTGAGGTTGAAGAAAAGGGACACACAAGAGGTATGATGAAAAAGGAAGGTCTGAGACAGAGAGAGAGTCATAGGGGCAAAGGCATTTTTTTGGTGGCAATAGGACCCTTTTTTGTTATTTGGAGAATAGATGAAATGGAAACAGCTGAGAAAGATAGAGAGGAGGGAAAATAGAGGCATAAAAATATATCAAATGTCAAAATACATCAACAAAGGCTGGAAATGAACATAAAATACACAGAGAGCATACATTCAGACTCTACAACATGGGTGAAAGAAAATGGGCAAACAGGATATGGATGCATACCAGCTATGGTGCAATATAGTACTACATATGTACCTATGCACAACTCAGTGCTGAGGTGTTACAAACTGTATGGCAGTAATTTCAAAATATGTATGACTGATGGTAGATGTGTGTTGTAGAAAAAAAATGGGGATTGAAGTACACAGTGGATATTGAATCTAATTATCAACTAGTCTAGTAGCAGTGCAAGCATAAGCCAAGCAACAGCACAGATGAATGAATCCTGCCAAGGAAGTGCAGGACAGGAAAAGTCTAGGATAGACTAGAACCTGTAATGCTGCATGTGAAAGGCAAACTGCAAAGCACAGTGCCAAACAACAGTATTGTAGCAAAGAAAGAATGTTGCAATCTAATACAAAAATACAAAAGTACACAACTCAAACCTGGGTGAAATGTGATCCATAAGTGAAAGACATATGCTATGTTGGAGGCAACACAAATGGTTTGTCAGGTATACAATGAATATATGTGACATGCAAAGGATTAACATGATCCTATCAGAAAGAAAGGTCAGTATACATACACACACTAAATGACATGAAATATGTAAATGGTAAGAAATGCATAAATAATGCTAGATAAGGAATGTCAGCTTGTACAAAGGAAGGAAGTAAACCAATTCCTGGGTAATGGTCAACACACAAGTATAACACAAACATTGATAGAATCCAATCATTTGCCAGCATCTTTCCATACATATGCCTTGCATGTGTATGATGCCCAACAGGTTGGCACAAGGTACTATTGTAACAGCACAACTGCATGACAATGATGGTAATGTAGAGAAAGGTAAACTTATGCCATGTATATGTGTAATATATAGGTCAAAGATAAAAAGGAGAAGGGAGATGAACAACACAGGCCCATATCAATGAGGAAATGCCAGAAACGGAAATTAGGCACAATAAAACAGGTCAACCTTATCTAAGGAATACTTTGTAAATGCATGTGTTCACCAAATAGGATGGTGTGGAAGTCCTCCAAAGCTACACTGAAGCAGATAGCAAACATATGTTACATGGGCAAACTGGATTGCTGATGGTAATATGCATGCATGTGTATAGACAAGATGAGCACAGTAATGAGCAAATGTTAAACAAATAAATGCATAGGTACATACAAATTTTCAGTATCACATCTAAATATATACTGTCATTCAAACATAATTCAGCAGGCAGCAAAAATACTGTTATTGATATAAACAGCACCATACATGTGTAGGACTGATCAAGAACAGTCCTGTGAACAACAATACAACACAGGAAAATGAAATAACTGTATATATACACAGTCAGATATTACAAGGGTATTTGTGTGATCATCATAATTTCTGCATATGCATGTACATCTATGTAAATCATTGCATATGTACTACAAATTTATGCAAAAGGACATGTGTGTAAAGTTGTTTATGCATGTCCTATTATCTCATTCCCTCCTGGAGAGCTGTTTTGAGTGTGTACCTTTAACTCCCACTTCAGCCTTTAAAAAATTAAGTTATCACCTTACAGTACTAACAAATAGTCACTGACAGAGGTCATATATCAATGCAGTTGTGTTTGCCAACATGTATGCTTCATGATAAAATATTCTGATACCTTGTATGTAGCATGGTTTTGGAATTATTAATGCAAATATGAACAGGCAATATTTGATGCCTAGAGGAGCAGTAGGAGGTAACTGCAGAAACGCCTGGAGATGTCATTCGGCTGTAATGAGATAAGATGTTCTCAAAAAGGCCGGCTAATTTATATAAGCAATATAAAGGCAAAAATGTCATTTGAGAATAATTCTAAATAAAGTTTCACCTCCTCCATATATTCACTAATGGACAAGTGAATGCCTATGCAGTATATGGAAGATACCCACTCATACATATACCAGTCACAGTAATTTGGTATAACATGCACAATATTTGCCATTACATTATGTGCATAAAGCCAGTGTGCTACTGTGACAGTGTGACTCAACAATGCTACAGAAATTATATAAGCAAGGACCTGTTGTATTTTTGTGCAGACACATACCTCTCAACTGTCCAGATTTTCGAACAATGTCTAAATATTTGCCTCAAAATTTCGGTCTGTTCCTCATGCATTTTTTGATTTTCTGGCAAATCACTGGGATGACCTGAGGAATTGAATTAGTAAATAATGTCATGCATTTGTGTTTCAGACTTCATATCCTTTAGAAAAATGCATGTTAATACATACCCTGTTATTCTAGCAACTTTCTAAATTTATAAGAACAGTATTTAAAATGTGTCCATATTTTTTGGGCTTTTGTACACCCATTATATCAGGCTTTGTCCAGATTTCATGGGCTGAGAGGTTTAGAGGTATGAACAGACATAAAACAGCAGAAAACCAACAGAGAAATTGGTGCAATGTATACACATTGCTAACATGTACAAATAAACAAGACTGACCCACCTCACTGCATTATTTAAGAAGTATGGGAAGAAAGTAATATGTGAGTTACTGTTATCCCACCTAAATATACAATAGAACAATAAAAGCAGAACGGGTTTATCACACTTCTATCATAGTAACTACAACAGCTTTATCCATCATACACAAGGCCATAGTGTATTGGACATAAAAATATACTGCACTGCATGCATAAAACTACAGACACACACAGAAGTAAGGAGCATCACCCTTCCCATATGGAGCAATGTATGCAATAATTACAGCATATTATGTACATATAATTGGTTACTGCATGTGTAATGTGGTAATGTGTGTCATACCGAAGCAGCAAAAAAATGCCACATATGACATTATATGTGCAGTGCACAGTAAGAAATGTATCATCAAACATAACAGCAGTATGCAATACCTGCACAATTGTACCTATATAGTACACATTTGGATATGGCAAACACCATGGTGGCAGCATTGTATAAGTGGATCACACAGACAATACTTATAGTCCTGAGGAGCCACACTGATGGGGTCTAACATCATGAATGATCTTTCTAGTGATCTCCTGAAAGGAGCTGTGCATGGCCCATGCTATGTCCTGGAAGACGTTGCACATCAAATCCTGCATCTGCATCTAGAGGAAGTCTGTCATCACCTCCTGTATCTGGTCCCAAAAGTCATCCCCTGGCATGGTAGTAGATGTCTTCTATTGTAAGCAGAAGGAATGTTGGCATATGCAGGTCCCAGTCAGCCATTGCCATTATCAATTCCATCATGGTCATCATCCTGGTCCTTGGAGTCCAAGTTACATGGCAGTGGCCTGGCACATCATTGTCTCCTGCATATGATATGAGAGCTGCCAAGGGTCTCACACTATGTCAACGTTAAACACAGTAATAAAACATCATACCTACATAATATTTATTCCCCAAAAGCCAGGAGTACATAACATGTCATATACAAACTGACAAAGTCTACATGTGGTAGCTATTCTGTATGTGATATTACAGTATTGTATGATCTTATGCAACTGTAACATTGTAAGTGATGAATGACAGGAATCCAATCAATAACAATGTACAAAACTGTGTGTAATATATAGCACAGTCACATGCAAAACAAGTCTAATAAAATACAATCACATGTGCACCTAAATAATGTTAAAGACAGTATATGGTATTCCAGTAACATGATGAAAACATATGAGACAGAACACGGGGTATGTTTGATCAAGGTGTTTATAACACAGTATAATTGTCATTAAAACTTAATTGTCAGATAATATGTCCCATAGGGTGTATTTAGACTTTGTATAACAAAAAAATTCTGAGAATAGCAGGTGTATGGCCATGATCACACAACATTCTCAATGTGCTATTATCCATATGCTTTGATATGAATAGAAGACCATGTGTGGACCACTGCATCCATCATACAGTGTCAGTATGTTACTCCAGTACATTATCTGACATGCAGTACACAGCTTATCAGAGAAGATGTTGCTATTACTTTTTCACTTATGAACATAGCAGCCATCAGTATACATGCAAAACATATGTGCACAGACAGTAGACTTATACATTATGGTACACTAAGACAAGAATGTTAGAATGCCGTGGCATGCAACACTGATACGTTTCACCCTTCCAAAAGACCTGCTACCCTGTAAGATCACAGTGACACTGATAGCATAACATTTGGAATAGAGCCCTTGTGAAACCCAGTTGACATATACGCATTAAAACAATATCAAATAGAAAATTTGACAGAAAAAGCTTTATTTCCTTGGGCCACTATTCATTCATGTCCATCACACATTTATTTTTAGTTGCCAAAATGACAATTATTTTCTACTATAAAGTATTTTTATGTGCAATTGTGTCATGTTGGCATCCCTTGAATAACATGTTTATTCTAAACATATAGTAAGAAGAACAAGCAATGTTATACATAAAAGATATGTGCAGATGAGATGTGCAGTGCAACATGGTTAATGGCTGACATCACACCATTATAGAATTGGAATAGTATACAAAATCCCAGAAAAACTGGACAATCACAACCACACTGACAATATGTGACATCTACATTTTTAGGGTATGGCACACACACAGTTTGCTATTCATCAACAGAAGTATCACAGTAACTACCTATGTTTGTATTGTGCAAACATATATACCCGCAGAATTCAAATAGTGTAATGGTGATCAGGATTATAAAATGTAACAAAGTCAGACATACTAGATCAATATGACTGGCTTTGGGAAAAAGAATGATAGAAAATGGTATGTAATTTTGTGTTAAACAAACCATCACAGGGCTGTTATACAGAACTGTGTGATATGTGGAACTCAAGTGCATGCCAAAAAATGTCTGCCAACGGCATTAAGAATGCTGAGACAGCAGACACCCAATTTAATAATAGACTAGGCAAGCAATGCACAACATAACAGTAGTGAGCATGACCTATTATTCAAACAACAATAACACTGCAAACAACTTATATGTAAAACATTCCAAGAAAAAGCATTGTGACAGTTACACACAGATGTCTGTCATTTAGATTGTGAAAAAAAACACAAACTGCAGTTATCAAACATACCTTGCTTATAACTGCAAGAACAACATTTAAATTAAATCTATACTGTTATTCACAATAAATCATTAACTATTGCACTTATCTTGCAGGTGCATTATGGGTAGTCTTACATTAATAGCAGCGTGCCTGAAGGTGCAATCAATACACAATGAAAATCAGATCTTATGACTATGAGTCTTTCTGGGGAAATACAATTATAACGCATATGTCTCCATTTGCTGCTTCTTCAGTCCATGTGTATGCTCAATGCACAGGGAATGGTTACAAGCACTGTCTTCATCACATGTAAACAGGAAAAAAGATGTATTACTGCCACAGAAGGATTGTGTCAGGTCAAGATACGATGATTGCTATGCACAACAAAGCAGTGATCATCATATGTAGTCTTGATATTAAGTACAGTTTCACATTTAGTTATTGCTGTGTCACTTTCAATACTGCACACACAAAGAGTAGTTTATACAAACTAGAATAATCAAATTTGAAGCCTACAACTCTCATTTATGTTTTCACTACAACCATGATTCCTACCTGCCTAGCTAATCCATCTTAGCTGTGACTGCATGGATTGATTGAAGTTAAAAATCTCATCTCTATGATTATTCAGAGAATAATTAAAAACATGAATCTGGGATTCTGAATTATAGGATAAGTAAAAGAAAAGTACAACTGCTGCCATGTGCTATGCATTTGAACCAGAGTGCAATCTTGAGTGCATGTTAGCATGTTGTTCACAGCTGTAACAAATAACACTTCAGAGTTCAAATTGTCATACTTTTCAACAAAACGTGGCTGCACTTGAAAGACATAGCTACACGTTATAGGAAATACTGTTCATCAGTAGTATTTAACACATCACATGTATATAGGTAGGAGGGTAGTCAATGTTAAACAAGAATGGATTACAACATGAGATTGTGACATTCAAAATGTACAGGAAACATATGTATATATTACCCAACATTTACACAAACAGGTGTAAAGACAGAGGTAGGATGTTTCCAGAAAGTTTGGAGATAGTGAAAATATTCACAGTTATCCAAAACCTGAGCACTATAGATATTAATATACCCTGTAAACAGTTGATATGTAAAAAAAAAAAACTGTACTGCATAACTTACTAAACAAGTATAGATCTCTCAAACCTGTTTTGAAATAGGAAATACGGAACTGGCAAAATAACATCCAGATGGAGTACACTGAGATTCAGTCTCACACATATGCGTGAAACATTCACATCGGCCTATTGTTTAATGTTTTGAACTAATGAACAGCACAATTCATTTGATGTTGTAAAAATGTATGGAATAACAATGGGTAAACATCCGCCTTATAATATCCTTATTATGTGCCAGCATACTGTCTTTAACTGTCTTATACTTTCATTTTGTTTTTTACAGACTCCAACATATTTCAGCCATGCTGAGCTGCTGTGGTCTTACATTCATGAAAGTGATTAGAACAAACATAGGTATTACAATAATGTAATTTCTATAACACAGAGCATAATGCATGTACTACTCAGCATTCACACATGCAAAAGTATACTGTTTGGTGCATCTGGAAGTGTTAAGAATAAAGGAGAAATGCATAGTCATCTAAGGCTTAAACAATATAGGCATCAGTAAACCGCAGCCATGCTAGATTTGTAAAAAGCTGTACTGTTTATGTTGCCAAACAAGCATAGGCCTTCTATATATTATGTTCAATTTTAGCTACATAAATACAACCATTTAAACAATAACCTCCACTGGGATTTGAACCAGCAGCTAGAAGGCCAGCAGTCATTTTAAGCTAATACTTAACCATTTGATCTAAGTGAAAGAACAGTTAGCCACTGGCTCTAAAGGGACAATATATGGAATATCAGTAACAATTATATGTGTGAAGTCTGTATGAATGTAGAGACTGATAAAATTTTTGACAGACCAAGTTGTAATATATAATAACGTTCTAAAAAAAATTTTTTTTTTTTTTTTGTTTGAAACCAAAAACAACTAATAATAATAAAACAACTAGTCCTAATCTAAAACCAATATACTCTTTTGTTTTAAACCATTGGTATGTTTTCTTAAAACTGTCTGATACTTCGCTACTTTAAGCATAAATATCGTGTGTGAACTGAAGTGAACAGTCGCATAAATGGTTAGAGCCACCCTGTTCTGAAAATCATTCTTACGGAATATATGTTTGTTACTAGCGTTCTTTCCATAAACTTAAAAGTAAATACTGAATTAAACACACATTGCAATTCTGGAGGCATAGAAAATATAAAAAATATAAAAAAATGCTTAAAAACGCTTCCTTGTATGTAGCGACTGTGAAGCTAATTACATCTTGTACATTACTTCTCAAAACAATTCATCCTTACAAGTATAAACCCATTTTGAATCCTCATAATTGTAAATTTTAAAGGTGTTACATTATAAACAGTGTGTAAAATGAATTTATTTCTTATTCATCGTGTAATAAATTAATTGCTTGTTTAAAATGCGTAAAAAATATATAATGTACCAGAAAATACTATAAATTCGTCGAAAATACACTAATAAAACTTAAAATAAATGATTTATAATACATTTCTATTAGCCTTTAGTATATAAGCCAAACTAATACTCTCGTTTAATCCTGGATGTTTGGTGGCATTCAATTTTAATTGCCAAATGAGCTCTCTGGTGCCAAGTGTGGTCTCCCAATCACCGCCGCTTTGGTCCTGAGTTACCTTTTCTAGTACAAAAAATTTTATGGACATGGTCGGGCAGGTCAGCGAATGCTTGTAAAAATGTAGAGACATAATCAAAGTCCATTCAGAATCTGTACACTGGCCTGATATATTTGCAAATAACCTCAGAAGGCATTGAAATGGTAATGTTAACTACATTTGCATTACTATTATCAGTACGGATACTCATAAAATGCAATCAAAACAGTCTCAGAAACAGATAGGCATATAAACTACATTTTTTATAAGGTAGGTGTTAGGGTGTGGATTATGCAGTTTACCGTTCGAGTCTCGGCTTGGCTTGGGAGTGCCTTCTGTGTGGAGTCTGCATGTCCTCCCCACGGGTACCCCGCATGGGTAGCGTTTGAAAGACATGCATGCGTAAATGGGCATGCCTTCGTTGAAGATTGGGCATTGAGCTGGCACCTCGGTGTTTCATAAAAATCTACTGCCAATCATTAGCAGATCAGAGTTCCGCTGTGGTGACCCCTTACCGGTAAAAAGCCGAAAGACAAACAACAAACAACAACTGTAAGCATCTGCTGGCTGCTGTCAGAATTTTGTGACCCTCCTGATAAGATCATCTGTGTCCCTCCGATGCAGGTTGTCAGGGCAGTGAAAGACCTGCACAGCAGACCAGTAGACCCTAGTCTGTCTACTGCACTCCCTCACAATCCAATTCCAGATGTCACTCAACACAAGGATTCTAGGTCATGCTCTAATTCTCTGTGCATGCCCAACATAGACAGTGACTATCTGGGTGGTCTCCTCCTTGGTCCAATTCAGCCCCAGGAGACAACAAAGCCTCCTTTTGATCTACATTCTGAATGACAGTGGCACAAAAATGCCCTGACAAAAATGCTGAGGTCCCACTCAGTTTGCAGGTAGTAATGGAATGAGTAGTAAGTGTATCAATATCACATTTTAAAATTGGAGCATATAGGATGGTATCACACTAGTAGCGGCCATCAGGCACATGTTTCCATTAACTAATACCTATTGGGTAGTTGTGATGAGCACCTTCTAGTTGCACCAATCTCTTGGTTAATATGCAGAATTTTGAAAACTTATGCAGACATGCACAAATTGGATTTCAAAATATTGAATGTTAATGAACCTGATTAATTATGTGTGGCAGAAATGGTACTTAAAAACTATGTGCACAAAGCTAAGCTCACATTAAGGTACAGCTAATGTACAGCTAGTATTAAAGGTAAGCTTTCACCTGCTGGCATTGCTGTGGTGTAATAGGCTGCCATTATCACATACCTATGTTATCATTAATCTGTATAAATTAATGTATACATGTTATCATTCCTTTTTTTTTCTCTTGGTAAATTGTTTGCATTACAATCTGTCTGACACAGAAAGAAGTGGTGTAGAATTAAACAATATGCATACAGATGGGTAAATAAGCATCGATGACAAGTGGGGGAGGGGGAATTTAATAAAGCCTACATGGACTTTTTTTCTGTCGGCATAGTGGCACACTGCTTACATGAAAGTAAGCACGTTTGTGATCCAGTAAACAGAGCTGGGCAGCGTGCACCCATGTGCCTACACAGAAATATCTGTGGCATGCAAATCACCTGATAAGCAGGTGAACTGCATGCAAATGAGCAAGGTAGAGTGATCCAGGAAGCAGACAGGCAGTCCTGCAGACCCCGTGTTGGTGTCCGTAGTGTACATGGAAAAATTCCATGTACAGGATTTTAAACAGATAACAGGAGCTGTAAATGTGTAGTGAGAGAGACAGAAATAACATAGCAGACACAGATATGTGCAAAATCATCCACTGTGTGTCCAAAACTGTATGAGAAATAATGTAAAATAATTTTATTTTTTTAATGATCTGGGTATGTTTGCATGGCACAGAGCAGTGCTCAAACATGCTTTTATGAACAAAAATAAATAAAAAATAGTGTAAAAACCAAAGTTATTAGTATGTGACAGTAATGTATTATAGGACCCTGAATGGAGTATCTACAATGGTGAAATGGTTCTATTACAAAGGAGGCAGGGACTGGAACCATGTTGTTTCCAGGTTTTGTGCATGGATCCCTATGCAAATGAGCTGAGGTTTCTAAATACCACAAATGGGTATCCGTATCCGCAGATCCCAACCATGTAGGCACACAACCATGTATGTGTCCACAGAAGAGGTAGCTGACATCAAAGGGGGGTGCATCTGAGGACCTGTAAGCTCACTGCAGCTGAGCGGCACCTGTTTGCATAGCATGGCACTCTGCTGATCAGGGGGGTGTACAGTATCTGCAAAGCTTTGTTTACATTCAAGGCATGTGTTTCATCATGTTTGAATCTGTTTGTGCAGCACACCACCATGCTGTGACCTTTCATGGGGGCGTATACACTGAGTGCTGAGCACTAATTACCTTTATGGCGCATGTTTGCACAGTATGCCCCAGTGCTAAGCAAGGAAGGCCATCCTAAACAAAAAAAATGGCTGAGAAAGCCAATGATATAAGTACTGATAACCACTGTTTCACTTATACAAGAGTCATTAACAGTCCTTAATGTTGTACTTGGCAAGTGGAATGTTCATAGGTAGCCAATCACAAAGGCTGCACCTACAGCAGAGCACTATAAAGGTTGCATAAACCCTACAATCTGATTTCACCACCAGTGGATACAGACTTGAGAGTTTTGACTGAAGGAATGCTAGGAGCTGCTGCAGGTCTGCTACATATGTATGTGCTAGATGATGATGTTAATCCTGCTGCTTACCATAGGCCTTGGCTGAGAAGGAGAAGAGTGTTTAGGTCCAAGGTAACCTTCCAGGAGCTACATAAGTTGGAGATTGTAGAGAACTACAGGGTGGACAGGGACATACTACAAGAACTCACTGAGCTCTGCCACCCTCAACTCAGACACAGAGCCAACAGAGGGGGAACGCATCCCAGTGGAAATAAAGGTATGTGTAGCCCTTAAGATACTAGCTAAAGGTACTTTCCAAAAAACAAATTCGGGCATGATGGGGGTCTCACAGGTGTCAGCATTCGGGGTACTCCACCAGTTCCTGGATGCCATTCTACCATATGACAGTGAGCACATTTTCCCTCACCCCTGGAGTGAGGGCCAGCAGTATGCAACACTTCTACTGTGTAACACACTATTCTGAGGTGCTGGGTGCCATAGATTGCACTCATGTACACATCAAGGCACCACCTGGTGAGGAGGGTAGAATCTACATCAACCACAAGGGGTATCACTCCATCAACTGTCAGGTTGTGTGCAATGCCAAGTGCATTATCATAAATGTGTGTACTGTCAGCCCTGACAGTTATCACAACTCCCATATCTGGCTTGCATCACAGCTGTAAGAGATGATTGCTTGGGGGACATCCCATGTGGCCATTTACTGGGGGATGCTGGCTATTCACTAGAACCATGGATGATGACACTCACCAGAACTGCACACACACCCATGGAAGAATGCCATAATGAGGCACATGCACAAACTTGGAACATCATAGATGCATATTTGAGCTACTGAAGTCATAGTTCTGGTGCCTCGATATATCTGGTGGAGCTCTGCAGTACTCTCCAGCCACATGTGTTCACAGTATGTGCAGTGCTACACAATATGACCCTGCAGAAACAGCTGCAGCAGGATCAGCAAAGGGAAGGGATACACAGACCCCACCAGTGCTTAGGTCATCACAGCCACATCTACTGAGGGGCTGTGAAGAGGAAACCCCTGAGGCTGTCCCTGTAGGCAGAAGTAGGTATGCCCAGAATGCCCTGGGCTTGGCCAAGAGATAATGCATAGACCATGCACTGACAATCTAGGGCCCTAGGGACTGATGCCTTACTCTGACTTGCATATATATACTATAAGAATGATGCAGCCAGCCCACACAACCTGTACCTAACCATGTATTGGCTGTGTACTGCATGCATCAGACAGAGTCAGCCCAGAACTACAGGTCTGTCAACTGCTGCTTTCACAAGGTAAGTCACTCACCTATTTGCGACTTGTAAGGGGTACTAGTATATAGTAGCATATGTATGGACCTGCTGCATGTATGCAAGGGAATATAGTGGGCTACTGGGCTACTTGAAGAGATCTAACAGCCACTTGGGACAACAGGTACTCTATCCAATAGTATGTGCTCCATAATATGCACTAAGCCACATGGCTGAAAAATCCACTTCATTATTCAAGAGAGATGGCAAACAGTGGGGCCACATGAAAGTCGCACAACTGTCTTTGACAGTAGAGCATGGGCTGGTCATCCCCCCCACACACACACACACACACACATCAGTGTACCCATAAAACTGCTGTAACAGTAAATCTGCAATGATATACTGTTACAGCAGTAAATCTGCAATGATATATCAGTGGACCAGCCAATTCCAGAGCTGTGACATAGAATCTGGCCACGTGTTCTGTCTCATGTAACACAGGGGTGACAATGTATGCCTGTATGCTGCTGATTGTGTGATGAATGGCACATCCCTGTCTGGCAGCCTGTGTGGCTCAGTAGGCTAGGGACATTAGCATGGTTGATGGTGTTGATGGTATGAATCCGGCAGTATCCACATCTTTTGCATGTGAGGTAGTCATATGGTGGTGTTCCCATAGACTGTCATACCCATCAATCTCTCTCTGCTGATCAGTGTCAGTGAAAAACATTGAGCAGCCTGCCTGCCCCTGTGGGAGTGGTTACTGACTTGAAACTGTAGTTTTATTGGCCATTTTGGGTCAATTCCAAGCTCCTTCATCTTCCTCTCTGAAAACCTGGTTGCCTCATGGTTTTGGCGTCTTATCAGGCTTGTTGGCTGTTGGTGAAGCACCCACCTAAGAGGAGAAAATGCTGACAAAAGAAAGGAGCCACTTTTGAAATTTTAAGTATTTTTCCTTTGTTTATTTGCTACGTTTTTCTGCATAGCTGCCTATTTTGAGCATTTTCTGGCTTGTTAAACTTGATTTCTGCATTAGTAACTGTATTTAGAGCACTAACTAGAGCTGTTTACTGAATTTCCTGTTTGCACTTATTTTTAAAATCGTTTTTTTCTCAAAACTTACATTTTATCGGTCTTTGGCCTAGCACTCTTGTGTGGGGTCATTTACTGCACTGTTATAACTTGTTGATACTTGTGAACCTCTGCTATCTCTGAAAAAAACAAAAAAAAAAACAAAAAAAATCTTGCTTTTTCCCACTTTTCTGAGATTTAAAAAAGTTCAGTTACAGGCTTGCTGTTCTTGAACTGTTTGTAAGTTTCTTGGAGGCCATTTTTTGCTTGGGCTAAAGGGAAGTCTCTCTGTTGATCAGTGGCAGTGAAAAACATTGAGCAGCCTGCCTGCCCCTGTGGGGGTGGTTACTGACTTGAAACTGTAGTTTTGTTGGCCATTTTGGGTCAATTCCAAACTCCTTCATCTTCCTCTCTTAAAACCCTCTTTTGCACGGTTTTGCATGTTTTTGTGCATAGCGCAACAGCGGGCAGCGCCGCCTAATTGGGTTTAAACTATTCCTGGCTCCACAAAGTCTGCTCTTCACTTTTTCCCTTAGAACTGCTCTATCTCTCAATTTAAACACCATATTCTCATTCTAAGGCCCTTCACGGTCCAATTAAGTAATCCTACAAGTTAGCACTATTAAACCATAAGCACTACTTACTCTTATACTCACTACGATTACCCTGTCCTCTATTGGTCCGTCTTAAATTCAGTTTCCCTATATTACTCTAGCATGTCCAAAGGTCAGTCAATGGTTTCCTCTCCAGTCTAGCTGGTGAATCTGGGAATTTTGAGGCAATGTTACAACTGTCTCATGTACACGGACAACCCTCTCCTCCTCCAAACAGGTTCAAATATATGTGAGAGATACAACTATTTAGCCAAACTGGAGGCTGAGCTCTCTCTTCTCAAAACTGGTGTAACCAGTCAGGAGGAGAGGGTAACCTCACACAACACAATTCCAGTATCATATAGTCCCACCACATCAGCGAACCAAACACATAAATACACAAAAACATACTCGGAGGCTCTAAATAAAAATCTACCTAAGCAACAGAGACCTTCAAAGCAGACATCCAAGGAAACGCTACCTCAAAACAAAACACGCACAACACATAGCCCACAAAGTCAGTGTGCCAAGCAGCCACAGCCCTTAAGGCTGAATAACACACCTGATACTCTTGTAATAGGTGACTCTATTGTCAGACACACTGATGTCCCGCTCACCAGGCTGAATAAAGAGAAGGTCACGGTGAGCTGCCTGTCGGGTGCTAGGATCTACCATATAACGCAAGCACTCAGGTCACTCCAAAGCAAAAACAAATATGACTCAGTCATTGTACATGCTGGTGTGAATGACCTGAGACATACCTCCCTGGACTACATGAAAAGAGACATAGAGGAGCTCTCTGATCATGTAGCCCAGGCTGGTATGACCCTGACCTTGAGCAGCATCTTACCCTCACCTAGAATGATGCCACAGTACAAAGACAAAATGATCAATTTTAACAATTGGCTAAAATTTTGGTGTCATTCAAAGGGGATCCAGTGTCTGTCAGCCTGGGATGACATGCTCGACAAGCCACGTTGCTTCGCTAGGGATGGCTTGCACCTGTCACCACTGGGCTTTCGGATATTGGCAAAGGCTCTTGCCACCCCCATAGTGCCTTTTTAGGCAATGCTCAAAAGTCAAACCCACCCCCATAGACAGCACAAGGAACAAGAAACTAAGGGTAATGCTGCTTAATGCCAGAAGTCTTAACCTCAAGATGCACGCACTCGAAGCTCTCCTCAGTATAGAGAACATCGATATCTGTGCAGTGACATAAACCTGGTTCAAGGCACCAGAGAGCACCCCAGCACTAGCAAGCTATACCTCATATCATGCTTTTCAGCCCCAAAATCCGGACCGAACCACAAAAGGAGGGGGAGTTTCCACATTTATCAAGGATATCCACACCTCCAGGTTAGTGGCATTGCACAAAGTATCGGAGACCATCCATGTGCAACTAACAGTGGGCAAGACTGCTTTTCAGTTTATAGCATCCTACAAACCACCTTCTCAAAGTCAGGAATCCCACTTGGCTTTCCTGAAAACATTGGAGAACATGAAGATCTCTCCAAACACCATTATATTGGGCAACTTTAACTACCCAAACATTGACTTGGAGCACTACTCAAGCCCCAGCACCTTAGCCCAAAGGTTCCTGGAAATTATAAACTCAAATGCTATGGAACAACTAGTCACCACTCCCACAAGAGGGGACAACATACTAGACCTGATCATTACCAAGATGGGGACTCTATGCTCCACACCAGAAGTATATCCCTCATTGGTAAGATCAGACCATAAATGAATTTCGCTGGATGTCCACATCCCAACCCCACCCGCAGCCCAGAAAACCACATTGAAAAACTTCTCAAAAGCGAACTTCTCACTTCTCAAAACCGAAGTGGAATCCTTCAAGGCCCCAGGGCCAGTGGAAACTACAGCCCAAACTGCAGAATACTATATAAACGCATTCTACGGACATCTCCAGGAATGCATGGATCATGCTATCCCAAACAAAACCAAGACCCAATCATCCAAAGGCAGGCATCCAGTCTGGTGGACCCCTGCCATAAATAAACAGTACAACAGAAGGAGGAAGCTACTACATGATAGAGCAAAATCCCTAATAGGGAAGGCATCTCTGATCAGTACTAGCAAAAAATTACTATCCCTCATAAAATCCTCCAAGGCCAGCTTCGAGAGAAAAATTGCACAGGACACCAAAGACAATCATAAGGCTTTTTTCAGTTATGTTAGGAACCCGGGATGCAACTCCCAGACTTGTTCTGAGTTGATTCTAAATGAAAAAAATACACTGAACCCACAGACATCACCAATATCCTGGCAGACAGGTTCAGTGCAAACTTCTCCACCCCCCCCCCAAAAGAGCAAGTATCTATCCCGGCAGAGGGCTGCCTCCTAAACATCTCTGATGCTCAGGTGAAGACTGCCCTCTCCAAAGCAAAAAAACACTGCTTCCATGGGACCAGATGGTGTCCCAGGTTGCATCCTACATGAACTCCAAGAGGAACTAATCCCTCAAATAAAACAGCTATACAATCTCAGCCTCACTACAGGATATGTGCCCACAGAATGGCATACAGCAACAGTGGTCCCACTCCACAAAGGTGGAGCCTCTACGGATCCTGGAAACTATCGCCCCATAAGCCTGACTAGCTTAGTCTGCAAGGCTATGGAGAGGATCATCATGGAGCTCATAAACAAAGACATTTGGGACCTACAGACACTAGATCCTACCCAGTTAGGCTTTGTCAAGGGCAGATCCTGCCTTTTGAACCTGGTTGACTTCTTCGAAACAGTCACCAAAGCCATAGATGAAGGGAAGGTAGTCCACACAGCCTATCTGGACCTTGCAAAGGCATTTGACACAATACCCCACTCGGGCATCATAGATAAGCTATCCAGCTTAAATTTAAACCCCTATGTCACAAGATGGGTCTCCAACTGGCTCAAAGACAGAACCCACAGAGTGAGAGTTGCTGGAGCCATGTCAGACTCGAAACCGGTCACAAGTGGCGTCCCACAGGGTTCTGTCCTGGGACCACTCTTGTTCAGTATATACTTTTCCGAGGTACAGGCAAAAGTGGGAGGAATATGGCTCACCAAGTTCGCAGACGACTGCAAACTGGGTGCCATAATCGACTCTCCAGCTGACACAAACATCCTTCAAAAAGGTCTCACAGAGACAGATAACTGGTGCCAGCGCCATGGTTTAAAGCTAAATGCCAAAAAATGTATAGTCATACCCTTTGGCAAAAACAATGTGCCCACAAATTACCACATAGGCAGAAACCCGTTAAGTACAGAGAAAGTTATTAGGGACCTGGGGACCCAAGTTGATAGCAATCTCTCTTTTGAAAACCACATTGCCAAAGTGGTTATAAAGACTTTCTACATAGCCCACCTCATCATGAAGGGTTTCACATCTAGTTCAAGAGAGATAATCGTGCCCCTTTATTCAACCCTCATCAGGCCCATCATAGAATGCAATGCCCCTTTTGGGATGTACCTTACCCGACACCTGCAGCAATTAGAAAGACCCCAAAAGTATCTCACCAAGAGGATCAAGGGTCTCAAACAGATGCCATATGCTGCTCAGTTAAAAAAACTCCAGCTCTACTTAGTTGAATACCGCCTGCTTCAAGGCGATCTATGCCTGACATACAAAGCTATGTCAAATCCAGAATTAATGGACATGCTCCACCTCAGTAAATCTAAATCCCTTAGAGCCACACGCTTGAGGGACTTGAACCTCAGCACAGAAATAAATAGAACTTGCTGGAGGGACAGGTTCATAACCCAGAGGCTCTCTTCGCTCTGGAATAGAATTCCAGTTCATGTGAGGCAGAGCACCTCACTGAATCTTTTCAAGAAGTATCCCGATAGGTGGATGGGGGATCATAGGTTTGTCCCAGGGATTACTCCTGTGTCACTATTAGACAGAGGCACAGCAAACTAAACCTTAAAAAGGGCACAGTATACTAAAATCAAGGGGTGACATAAGCCATAAAGAATCGGGCTAGGCTTATAATTGCCCCAGGGCAGATAGCCTAGTATGAACCTATGAACCTATACACACATATATATATATATATATATATATATATATATATATATTCATGTATATATATATATATATATATATATATATATATATATATATGAAGAAGGGTGGAAGCCACCTGAAAGAGCTCATTCTTTCATTCTTTTATACTTTTTACATTCTTCAATAAAATCATTTTATGGCTACAGCCATGGTGACTGCACTGGTATAATTTGGGACTTTATCTATATATATATATATATATATATATATATATATATATATATATATATATATATATATATATATATATATGTATGTGTGTGTGTGTGTGTGTGTGTGTGTGCGCATGGGGGATGTGTATGGATTTCCCTACATACCCTAATAATACCAAAGTAATCTGTACTCACACATCACAACAGTTGCCCAAAGGAACCAAACCAAGGCCACAACAGTACATAATTCACTAACCCTCCCCACAGACCCCTGTGCCTGTGGAATGTCACCTTGTAGACAGACACAGGTGAGCAGGTGGTGTACTGTACAATGGTTCAACACATGCCTTGGACATGCCATATTGTCACTGGCCACATGTTTGCCTACCTAACTGCAACCAGCCACATATGGCCATAATGCTAACTGTACACACATAGGGATAGTGACAGTCATCCCACTCCTAGGAGACTAGATACATTAACAGTACCAAGCAATACATGCTGTCTGACACAAGGCTACTTTGCATGCTCTACAAGTACTGTCCCTGCAATCTCATGTACAACAGATATAACCTGTGCGGCACATGATAAGTACTGTGAGCTATAGTGTAGAATAGTTAGGTAGGAAGGGGTTCTAATCTCACATCAATGAACTCTGTGTGTTTGTGAAAATATATTCCCTTGCAGCATTAGGGACATGGCCATATGGGCTATCCCCATGCAATGATTATGCATTTTATGGCCCTGTGACAAGCTGCTGGTCTGTACATTGCCCTCCTCTGCAGGTCCTGCTGATGCCATCCACCTTAAGAACACTGGCTGACAGTTTAATATCAGATAAATTATGTGGTGCATGCAATAAGTACTGCAAACTATAGTGTCCTATAGTAGATTTGTAGGGGAACTAATCTCACAGCCTACTCTGTGTGTGTGTAAATATATCCCCATGCAGCACTGTGGACAAGCCCATCTTTGTACAGTGGTTATGCATTTTATGGCCCTGTGACTAGCTGTTGCCCTCTACACTGCCCTCCTTTACAAGACATGCTGCTGTCATCCACTTTAAGAATGCTGCTAACTCTGTGTGTGTAAATATATCCCTATGCAGCACTATGGACAAGCCCATATGGGCTAATTCTGTGCAATGGTTATGCATTTTATGGCCCTGTGAGCTGCTGGCCTCTATGTAGCCCTTATCTACAAGGCCTGCTGATGTCATCCACCTTAAAAGTGCTGGCTGACAATTTAATATCAGATAAACACAGTGGCACATGCAATAAATACTGCAAGCTATAGTGTTTAATAGTAGATATAGGTAGAAATTCTATACTCACAGCAACCAACTGTGTGTGTGTGTGTGTGTGTGTGTGTGTGTGTGTGTGTGTGTGTGTGTGTGTGTGTGTGTGTGTGTGTAAATATGTCCCTGTGCAGTACTACATACCTGTCCTTATGGGATATCCCTGTGTGATGATTATGCCATTTTTGCTTCTGTGACTAGCTGCTGGCCCTAAATTGCCCTCCTACACATAATCATAATTTATGTCCGCTACCTGTTTGACATGGACACAGGATATTTGTAGATGTATCAATTACATAACCACTTCTACATTTGTAAGTTCAGAAAACCCAGGTGACATGTAGCATGGGCAGGAGACCTTATTACATGAATGCATGAATATGCTGATTGCTCCCATTGTCCCTGTTAAACTGTTCTACAAATATGCATCTAGGGAGCCATGCATGTATACTGCCGTACCTTGCAGACATCATATTTATGCTGTGCTGCCATGCTATCCTGTGCAACTGTGTTGCTCCCATGTGTCCATAGTGTATCCCCTCAGACTCCTGGAACAGAAACATGCACAGGTCTGTGACACAACTGTCATTCTGTAACACTACTGCCAGTAAAACGTCATCATGCAACAAAGATACACAAAGTGTGATGTGTAGTCATGACACATGCCAGATACAGTACCTGTTTTGGCCCACAACAAGTGGCATAGCAAAACAATACTGCATTACACAAGTACATGTCAAGTGATATAGACACCCTGTGCATCAAACACACAGTAATATTTCCTGCATCAATGGCACGGATGGCAGGGATGTGGCACAAGTATCATCACATGCACATGGTGTGGTGTGGGGGTGCCGGAGGCCTAGGCTGTGCCAAACAATTGACAGCATGTGTGTGTCAGGAGGGGTGCATGTTAGATGGGCCATGAAGAGGTGCCATGTGTGTCTGTAGGTGACCTGCCTGTTACAGTGGTGTTTAACTGTGCATGTACACAGTCAAGCCACGTGCTAGCTCTATGCATGTGTATGTTGGACAACTGTGGACTGTACATGATAGAGTGGACAGTTCACTGTGTCCAGCCATGAACATGGGAACCATCATTGGCACCACATGCCCAAGGTCAGATGCAGTGCTAGTACCTGATGGTTACTGCAAAATGCTGGGGCTGTGTTTCCAATGGGACTGCCCAGGACCACATGCCCATGGCCTGCCATGTCATGGTGTGGACAACATACTTTCCTCTGTAACACTGGAGGTACTGCCACTATGAGACTGTCACTGTGCATGGACACGTGGACTCTCAGCAGATGGTATTGCTGACCTACGTCCACCTGTCTGACACCCAACTATAACCAGATGTTCCAGCACAATGTGCAGTCCAAGACAGACACTGTCTCAGTCCGCTGTCTGTCCACTGTATCAGTGAACTGATCCAGGGTGTCCCCAGTGCAGCTGAGGCAGTCCTGGATGTCAAACTATGCTGTATCTATAGCCCTAAGCATCCATCTGGTGTTGCATTCAGAACATGCCTGTGCCTCCATGAAACATGCACAGAGTGACCCATGATGTGACACCTGCAACAGGTGCTGGATGGACAGCAGCCCTCCTATAAGCACCTCTGTCAATCTGCCTGTGTGGGACCTCATCTGATCTCTGGTTATGGCCAATGTCTACACTCACTGACGCCATAGTTACCACACTCCTGTTCAATGTCACCACTCTCTGACTGTCCAATATCTGTGGCCTCTGGGGACACGTATATGTGGGGATACTGATCGTGTGCAGTGACAATGGGGGGAGAGGGATGTCAACCTCTGGGACAGATTTATCCCCCAACAACCCCACCTGTCCTTCACTATGACCACCATCATTATCAGAGTCCAATGAGACACTGACATCAGGTTGTGAGGGGGGACAGACTCAAAACCTCATGGTCACCTGTGAAAACTAAGATGAAAGCAGTACATTAGTACCTGCACTTTTATGCATGGTAATCCACACAGACTCATACAAATGATGATCCACAACTGCATTTCCAGTCTCACATCTTTTCATCTCCGCTCCCATGCACAAGACAACCTCACACCAACATACACAGACAAGTCAAGTTTTGTATAACATGCACTTCAGCCACATTCAGGTAATGTTGCCAGCACAATCTGCCTGTAAGGTATGCAATCTGATACTATACATGACAGAACTACACATAAAACCCAGTGCACCTATCTTGAAAATTATATGCCAATACTATGTAGTACTATGTAGTATATAGCATCTCCCTTTTGTGTTTGAACAGGCATCTGGGAGTAATTGCTTCATGTATACTAGGCTATGTAGCTGCTCATAACTACATGTGCAGACATGTTGATGGTTGTTCAAATACACACCTGTGACTAACCAGTCTTTGAACCATAGTTAATTGTTCCAGAATGGAACATACAAATATTCTACTTTGGCTAAACACAACATTTGTACATTGGGCAATATGGCAGCACTTAACTTTCATAGGGTATATAAGATCTGTAAAAAACAGTATCACACTTACCAGGCACAGGACCATGGACTTGGCCCACACCTGACACACCTATGAAAAGGTGAGGGAGAGGTATTGTCAGCACCACAAAAGGATGCAGCACTACAAGGTAATATGTGCATATATCCACATCTACAGTAGCTACTGTATTACCACTGTATTGCTGACATTCTGGGTATGTGTGCAGAACTAAGTGTAAACCTTAACCCCCAATATAGATAGACATAACACTCATGTACAGCTATGTACAGCCTGCCACAAAGACTGATATAGCATTACACTGGTGAACACAGTATGCTTACCTAGATGGTCTTCTGCTGTGGAGACTGTGGCACCCACCTCCATGATGTATGGTGTGATGGATGCCTGGGAGCTGTTATGTGTTCCTAGGTTCACCAGGAATTTTTCAGTGGCTGAGAGTGGTTGCTCTGTTGCAGGCTTTGCACCAGTGGTGGCATGATCCCTGGCAACAGCAGCTGCCCTTCATCATGCAATATTCAACATGTCTGTGGACTGGTGTCAGACCTGCTCATAGGTCCTGTTGGCCAATCTGATTGACATCCCACACAAGGTCTGCCAACAATGCTGCCCACTGATCCCAATATGCCTTCCCCTGAACAACAAGATCTGACGGTGCTGTTTCAGTCCATCCACTATTATGTAATTCTCCACATCTGAGAAGGGGGCATGTCTTCTGTGGTACATGGTTCCTGAAAGACAACAAACTGGGAACACAATACAGGACCAGATACATGGACATCCACTATGTACAGATCCATAACACCAATAACAGCCTGCACTATCCAGTGCTCCCTCATACATCATACCCCACAGTCTGGCAGCACTCTATGTGTGTATACCACCAAGATAGTAACAATACTGGGGTACGTACCTGTGCACTGTGACAGACTGTGCTGTATGTTCCAAAACCCAGCACTGCAGTCTACTGTGGTGCATCCCCTACAGGAAAACTCCTACTGATATGTCATATGGTCACTGCCATACAATTAACAGCATGCTATTACAACAACTATACAGAGATAGCCCAGCAACATCAGTATGCCACAATGACTGAAAACAATGCAAATCTGCTGTAGTATATGTTCCCTGTGGGCAGCATTCCTCTCAAATATACAGATGTTTGCAGAATGTCAGGATGCTTGCCTCATAGTTTTGGTCAGTTTCTCAGGAAATTTGTGGATCTCTGACAAATATTTAAACACTGTCACTGAGTTTGTGCCTTAGTCCCCCCATAAATTATGGCTTTGTTCTGTTTTCATGCTGTAAGAGGTTGACAGGTATGTAAGATATAGCCATCAACCAAATACGAACATATGTTAACTGAAATGGGGACTTAGAGTACATCAGGGAAATTCAGGGACTATTTAAAATGTTAGAACTATGTATGTGAGACAGTGACTAAATGAGGGAGGTGCATTACAGTACATCATTTGACATTATATGAGTGTACACCCTTACTCATTGTCATGATGTATTATGTGTAATGCATTAGTTTTCCTACAACAGCCAACCATTGTAGGAGGGATTGACTGGGACAGTCCTGAGATGTGACTGAAAATCAGGGACAGTTGAGAGGCATGCCTGTAGGTATAGGACAGCAGAGTATCACTGACATGTCATTACCATAGATCTAAAACAGTCTTATTGTTGTAATCTCTATTCCTCATACCTCCAGCATCCCATCTGCATCCTGTTAAATGGTGAAATATATTACATACCTGTGCAATACTCCTTTTCTTAAACTTTGCATCTAGTAATCTTTTGGAAATATGCTGTCTGTGTGAGTTAAGACTCATACAGATCTGTTCCCTATAAGCAGCTGTTTGCCTTTTTAAGGTACTGTTCATTAGCAGGTAGTTGCCTCTGCACCTATCTGTGGCTTAGAATCACTAATTGTGGCCAAAGCAGCTGAACTGCACTATCATTGGCCAATGAAATGCCATCACAGTGCAATATATAAGTTCCTCATGTAGACCTGGGCCCTTTTCATAGTTGTTAAGATGGACAGTACTGAGGTGTGGAGAGTACAGCATTATAGAGGGTAGGTACCATAACTGTCAACTGTAGAGATTAATGGAGTATGTCCACAGTTTCACCTCATATGTGTGGGCAGTGTCCCATGACATTGTGGTCATCTGGCAGTTCATTAGCAAACACAGTGGGTTGAGGTCAGTAAGGAAAGAGACACACTTGAGTGTCAGACTTCATACCCATCAGAATATGCATGATAGTGCAATAGCTATTATTCTATAAACCTAAGAGCTTTCTTGTAGCAAAAGGTGTAAGTGTAGGACTAGCATACACACGGTCATGGGTTCTAATACAGGATACAGGATATTCCATATTACAGGATATCTTTGTAGGGGCAAACCATTGCACACATCCATATATGTGGTCCTTAGCCCCCCATTACATATGGCTGGGTCTGGATCGCTTGTTCTAGGGGGTTGGGAGGTATGGTAGGTCTGTAGCAGCTACTTATACATACAACTGTGTATGCTACAGCCTAACACACATAGCTGGAAGTGTGGACACTTTTGAGGACAGCAAGCTGTATGTGTAACTGTGGCAGTTGTGGCAGCCCTGATGTTACAGCAGAGAAAGGATACCCTGTACAGTCCAATAAAAGCATGTGATTAAGATACATCTGTTATCCAGTGGTGCCAATAACACAGGTAGTAGGCAGCGTATAGTTAGGCTATATGGATATGTGCAGTGTGTCTCTACCTGCAGGCCTCTTACTTGCAAAACTGGGTAGCAGTTCCTTAACTAGCAGTAACTTGTGCAGATTTGGATTGCATGACTCAGTCATTACTTGCTGTCTTCACAATAATATAATTAAACTGCAATACAAAACTGGATTTGAACCCAGGACTGTGTGTGGCAAAATGTACTGCGTGCAAGGCATTTAACATATTGCACTACTAAGTCATTGCAAAAGCATGTGTATTTGCAGTATATATGTGCACATATACAGGCTGTGACAAACATTTCTATATCCATCAGTATTTGCATGGGTTTATATGGCTGTATTTTTGCACTGGGGTCCCAGTTGTACATGTACTTTGCCATTGCTGGCTTAGCAGGTGTCTTTCCACAAGTTGCTGATAAAAGGGCACATATATCTGCTATCACATCCATTATTTTGTCTTTGGTTGTCTACTGATGTATTATTGCACCAGAGTCCAAGGTACACTCTCATTTTTCCCATTAGGTTTTATTTCAGTTACATGCCTAATGACTGTAAGTGGAAATCAGTATGTTTTGCTGGAAGCACCTGTTTTAAGTCAGATCTGTATGACGTGGTAAGTTAATGCAGTGGGCTGTAGGTGAGAGGGACTTAGCAGAGGTGTTTATTGCGTACCTGTGTCTAACAATGTAATAAACACATTTAATCATTAAAGCTCCTTTAAGCTTTGTAGTGCAAATCCACACTAAAAAAATATAAAGAAAAGAAAAAGGGGTGATAGGAAAGTAGTGAAATGGGGGCAAGCAGTGGAAAAAACATAGTGAAAGGCAGATAGGGATCATCAGGAAGAGTGTAGGAAAGAACTATAGCTATCCATATCTTGTACAGCAACAGCTGTGCATTTTGATAGATTTTGTAAAGAATTTGTACTCTCAAACCCCAGAGAGAGGGGTGAGGACAACATAACTGTGTTATCATGCCAATTAGACCAGATTAGTGGTGTCCATTGGACACGTGTGACATGGAGAGCTATGTATGGGGTGATTTTTTTTTTTTGGGACAGGTGTCCATTTTTTTTTAAGGTGAGAGTGGAATGCAAAGGAAGGGACATACAGTAAGTACATGTGGGGAGATAAGTTGGGTAGGAGAGTATGCATTTGCAGACAGACAAGACAGCAGACGGTGGTGGTGTGTGACACATGAGGGGTAAACATCTTGTATGGGGAAGGTGTCATGGAATCCAAGTCGCACATGCCTCCAGACAGCAGTAGCATGACTCACATCCCCACCCTTGGGGCAGTCGACTCTGCTCCATCACTGCCCTAAGGATGGCCACACTAGAGGCTGAGTGCCTGGGTGAGCCTGCCTCACCAGGTCAGCCAGCATGCTTTCAATCTGGCGCAGTTGGTGTTCACAGCCCCTGTGAAAAATCCTGTGCATCATGACTGGCAGTTGAT
The DNA here is from genome assembly GCF_019279795.1 of Protopterus annectens. NCBI lineage: Eukaryota > Metazoa > Chordata > Ceratodontiformes > Protopteridae > Protopterus > Protopterus annectens. The sequence continues at coordinate 200,667,431 of NC_056730.1, forward strand.
CCTGAGTGACTGCAGCCCCTCCTCCACTGCTCCCAGGGGGAGGCTGGACCCTGTCCCCTGAGGCAGGTCCACCCAACACTGCAGGTTGTGCAAGGGCAGTGTAGGGGCACCACTGGTCTGGGGCCCAGATGTTGTAGGACCCAGTGCCATGGTCATTTGAGGCAAGGTAGGCAGATCTCCAGGACGTGCTGTGGTAATGGAGATACAGTGATAAGTATAGGTTAGTTATTAACAAAACATTGTTAGTAATAACAGCATGGCAGAACACTGGAAATAACACAATTACATAGCAATGCATATTATGTGAAACACAACAATAAATAACAGAACAGTCAGTATAACAGCATGCCAGTAACAGTTACAGCATAAGGCCAAGAAAATAGGTAATTTAACAAGATATGCTAATATTCTTACATTATAATACATAATAATAATAAAACACATGCTACAAAAGAAACAATTAATGTAGCAACATATGTTAATAGTAAACCATAACCAAGGAATTACAGTAATAAATAGATGTAGAAAAGAGGTGGAGAGAAAGAAAGTCAGTCCATTAGTAACATTACAGCTTACTTCCTTGACAACAGTACTATTATCTACTCTACAGGTCTGTATTTTCTTTATGTGTACAGTGAGCACAAGTCTCCTGTAGCTGATGTAGCACATACATACCTCTCAAGCTATATGCATGGGACACTATGTGCCAAATGGTAACAACTGAAGGTAGACACCTACACATAACACTTGCACATCAGGTGGACCTATATAACTACAGTAAACTCTCTGTTAACTGGCACCCATGGGGATTGGTTGATGCCGGATAACTGTGGTTTCTGGTTGCTTGAGAGTTACTGTTAAAAATAGGCCTGACTAATACTGTACCCTATACTATTTGCTTAGTTTGACTTCTTCTCAGGTTGGGCAGAGAGGGAGTTTATTCCTATCTTCCTTTTTAAAAGTCTAAAAACATAAGGTATATTTCTGTGGGGGGGGGGGCAGAAAGTGCAACACATGAAAATTGTACTGTATTTCTTCAAATTTTTTTTTTTTGCTGGTTGCTTGAGAGTGCTGGTTGCTTCAGTTCCAGTTAACTGAGAGTTTACTGTACCAAGGTGTTCTGTGGCCTGAAAAGGTGACACTTTGCAATCTAGGTCCTCATTGCCATGGTATTCCTGTAACAGGCAGGTTATGCACTATTAATTACATAACATGAAATTGTGATACTTGAGAGACACATATATGTACAGTACAGACACTAAACTGCAGTTATGTCTTGGTTGGCAGGCATGAGAATACAACCCAATAGCAGTGACTGCAGGGGACATCTGCATGGAATGTATTAATCGACTGCAGCAACTTTTAACAGACCCTCCAGGCATACAGCAATATCAGGATTACACATATTATTTCTGACTGCACATTGCTGAGTTTTCACATTCTTGCTAATGATTTTAACAGTCTGGGAAATCTAAACACACAATTATCTCCTCAAAATATGGGCTACCTAACCCATTTACCTGTAGCTCCTGTGGAGAGAGAAACTGTGAGCATTACGTGGCTGCTACTGTAATATTTAGTGCTACATAACACTGGATTCTAACCCTGGTCTGTGTGTGGCAAAATGTACTATATACAGAGCATTTAACAAACTGAGCTACTGAGTCATTGCTGATTACTGACTTACTGATATTGCCTAGAGTTACCTGGAACTAAAATATGACCTGGCAGTACTATTACAGTGTTATACTGGACTGCAGTGACAGTAGAACACACATGCATTAAATACAAGCATAACACATATAGTAGGTATGCTATATATCAGTATAAACAATGCTGGTGTACACAATTTATTGTTAGTAGGTTGAAATATCTGTGAAGTTAATAAACAAAACAATATAAGTTTGTGGAGTGGGCAACCTCACCCATATACCTTGATTACCTGATGTTTGTGGATGACAGAGCATTATCTGAACAATACTTGCCTTGAGACAGCCTTAAATGGTACTATATGAGTTAAACAATACAATTGGCAGCCATTAGATTTGCATTCTACAGCTATTACAGTGTTATATTTGACTGCAGCACCTTACATTGCAGCCTGAATCCATATACTGTAATGGTTACAAGACAATCCTGATGAACACCATTTTCCTTGGTGTTATTTGTATTGTTTCATGTTTTATTGCAGAACAGTTGACGTTGTTTATTTCTTGCAATACAGCTCTAATTCAACATTTATTGCAATACAGACTTTATTATATGCATTTTAATGCAGTTACTTGTATTGTTTCATGTTTTTATTGCATTATAGTTGGCATTATTCACTTCTTGCAATACAGCTCTAATTCCATATTTATTGCACTACAGATGTTATTGTATATACTTTCATGCAGTTAATGCTTTCTTGGTTATTTCACTACAGTTAGCATAATACATCCATACTCGCCATACTCACAGTGCATCCTGGACAGGCGCTCAGAGTGCAACTCAACATTGTGAGCCCTCTCTTCTGCAGCTGTTAGGAGAGAAGCACACCATTATGCACACCAGTTTTGCAGACATTCAGATTAGATATTGGTGAAACAGAGATAAAATTACTTATATACTTGAGGGCATTCCCTGCCTGACCTTCTTGGACACTGTTGTCCAAGAGTACCCCATTTCATCATTTCAGGTCATCATGGTGGTGATGGCACTGGTCACCTCTGCTGGTGATACCAGTAACACTGGTGAGTTCTCTGGACAGCCTGTCCCAGGCCTCTGCCATACACTCTAAGCCCTAGAAAACTCCCTGCAGCAGCCAGTCATCATAGGTTCATAGGTAGGTACTAGGCTATTGGCCCAAGGGCCTATGTAAGCCTAGTCAACAAAGTTTCCTGCCTTATGCCAACCCAAGAAAGTTAATTTCCTGAGCCACTGTTGAGTAGAGCAACAGAAGTGATCCCCGGGGTTTATTTCCTATTTCCCATCCACTCGTTAAGATTTTTCTTGAAGAGTGTTAATGAGGGACTTTGCTTGACATAGATGGGTAACTTGTTCCAGAGTATGGGAAGTATCTGAGACAGGAACACATCCATCCAGCAAGTCCTGTTTATTGCGGTGACAAGGTTTAGGTCCCTAGAGAGTGTAGCTCGGGGGTATTGGGATTTCTTTTGGTGTAGCATGTCCAACAGCTCTGGGTTTGACATAGGTTTATATGTTAGGCAGAGATCACCTTGGAGTAGGTGATATGCTACAGAGTAAAGCAGGAGTTTTTTGAGACGATCAGTGTAAGACATCTGTTTGAGGCCAGTCATTCTCTTTGTGAGGTACTTCTGTGGCCTTTCCAGCTGCTGCAGATGTCTTGTGAGGTACATTCCAAAAGAGACATTGTACTCTATAATGGGTCTAATGAGTGTCGAGTAGAGGGGAACAATGACCTCTTTTTTTCCTGGATGAGAGCCCTTTTTTGATGAGATGTGCTATGTAGAAGGATTTCCTGACTACTGTGGCAATGTGATTATCAAAGGAGAGACTACTGTCCACCTGGGTTGCAAGGTCTCTTATCACACATTCGGTGTTAAGAAGACTGCCGCCTATGTGGTAGTTCATGGGTACAGAATTTTTACCAAAGGGGATAACAATGTACTTTTTGGCATTGAGCTTGAAGCCATGGCTCTGACACCAGGCATCTGTCTCAGTGAGGCCCTTCTGTAGGATGTCCACATCATTTGGTGACTTGATTATAGCTCCTAGTTTGTAGTTATCTGCGAACATTGTTAGCCAGAGGCCCTCTGTGCTAGCCTGTACTTCAGAGAGGTAGATACCAAACAGGAGAGGTCCCAGGACTGAACCCTGTGGTACTCAACTTGTCACTGTTTTGAATTTGGATTTGGAGTCTGCAACTTTTATAGTGTGGGTCCTGTCAGTGAGCCAGTTAGCAACCCATCTTGTGACATAGGGATTTATACCTAGTTAAGTGAGTTTAGCTATAATTCCAGAATGGGGGATGGTGTTGAAAGCCTTGGAGAGGTCAAGATAGGCTGTGTGAACCACCTTACCCTCGTCTACGGCTTTGGTGACTGCCTCAAAGAAGTCAACCAGGTTCAGGAGGCAAGATCTGCCTTTTATAAACCCGAACTGGGTGGGGTCCAGAGATTGGAGGTTACCAATGACTTTGCTTATGAATTCCATGATGATACATTCCATGGCCTTGCAAACGAGGCTCGTCAGGCTAATAGCGTGATAGTTCCTAGGATCAGTGGTGGCTCCCCGTTTGTGGAGTGGGATAACTGTTGCTGTGCACCATTCAGTGTGCACAAAGCCTGATGTGAGGTTGTGCTTGAACATGGTGTTTAGGTGGGGAGCCAGTTCATTCTGAAGTTCATGTAAAACGCAGCCTGGTATGTTGTCCGGTCCCATGGATGATGTGTTTTTGGCTTTAGAGAGTGCTGCTTTTACCTGTGAAGTTGTGATTACAGGGACTCTGCAATCTTCCTGTCTAGATATGGGCCCCTTAGGGAGTGAGGGGAGTGGGTAAAATTAACACTGAACCTATCTGCCAGGATGTTGTCAATATCAGTTGGTTCTGTAATTTCTGTGCCATTGTGCTGTAACTCAGAGCAGATCTGGGTGTTGCCATTGAGATACTTGACCTAGCTATAGAATGCTTTGCGGTTGTCCTCAGAATCAGTGACAATCTTGTTTTCATAGCTAGTTTGGAGGATCTTATAAGGGATCGCAGCATCTTGCTGAGGCTGACCAGGGAGCTCCTCCACTCATGGGATTTTACTATCTTTTGCATCAATTTCTTCCTTCTGTTGTAGAGTTTGTTTATGGCAGGGGACCACCAAATTTGCTTCCTTTTTTAGTGTCTTGGTTCTGTTTGGGATAGCACAATCCATGCACTAGTGTAAGTGCTTGTAGAGTGCATTTGTGTAGGATTCAGCAGTCATAACTGTATTGTCCATCTGCGTGGGTGTCATGAAGTTCACCACTTCTGTCTTAAGAAGCATGAAGTTGGCTTTGGAGAAATTGTTTACCATGGTTTCCTTAATGGGGGGTGGGGGCAGGATGTGGATATCTAGGGTGATCAGCTTATGGTCAGATCTGACCAACGAGGAGTTGACTTCAGGTGTGGAACACCGGCCACTCATGTTGGTAATGACTAGGTCTAGGATATTGTTGCCCCTGGTGGGGGTTTGGGTAAGTTGATCCAGGGCATTGAAATTTATGAATTCCAGAAAGCGCTGAATGAAGGAGTTGGTACATGAGTAGTTTTCCCAGTTAATGGTGGGGTAGTTGAAATCACTCAATATTAGGGTGTTTGCTTGAACCCTAATATTTTCCAGTATATCAAGAAAAGAAGAATGGGAATCCTGGGGCATGGTGGGGGATTTGTAGCAAGCTACAGTTTGGATTGCAGTTCTTCCCAGAGTTAGTTGCACTTGGATAACCTCGGCTGCATTATGCTGAGCAACTAGCCTGGAGGTGTGGATATCCTTATTGAATATGGACACACCTCTGCCTTTGGTATTCCATTCCAGGTTAGATGGCTGAAAAGTGTGGAATGAGTTATAGCCTGGTAATGCAGGGGTGCTGTCTGGAGCCTTGAACCAGGTCTCAGTCACTGCACAAACATCGATGTTCTCCATTTTAAGGAGTGCCTCAAGTGAGTGCATTTTGAGATTTAGACTTCTAGCATTGAGTAGCATTACCCTCAGTTTTTGCTTGCCTGTTCCTGTTATAGTGGTGAATTTGTCATTTGAACTTTGCCTAAAAAAGGCACAATAGGGGTGGCAAGAGCCTTTGCCAGTATCCAGAATCCCAGGGGTGACTGGTGCAGGCCGTCTCTGGCAAAGCATTGTGGTCTGCCTACCATGTCATCCCAGGTAGACAGATACTGGATCCCCATAGAACGACACCAAAAGCTTAGCCAATGTATCATTCTGGGCGATGGCAGGATGCTACTCAGGACTAGGGTCAACCTGCCTGGGCTCCAAGATTGGAGAATTCTTCCATGTCTCTTTTCATGTAGTCCAGGGAGGTACATCAGAGGTTGTTCACACCAACATGGACAATCACAGAGTCATATTTGTACTTGTTGTGGAGTGACCTGAGTGCGTGGGTTATGTGGCAGATCCTGGCACCTGTCAGGCAGCTAACAGTGACCCTCTTCTTGTTCAGCCTGGTTTTTAACTGAGTTCAACCATGACCCTGAACTCAAGAATGGCCCAATTCTACACCCAAATGTGTGCAACTTCACCAACACCAGCCATAGCACCTATCAGTGGAAGAACTCCAATGGATTCTGCTGTATTCCTGCCTTTTGGGTTTAATATAGGCTGTTTTCCCACCCATTTACATCATTGGGCAACATTCAAAAAAGCGCTGTGTTGTTTAGCACTGTGCAAACCAAAGCAGATGGGCTAAGAAGTGTGAAAACTCACAGAACTGGGGTCTTAGTGGAGTTTAGCAGTACGCAAACCAGCCAAGCAGAGCCAAGCAGCACATAAACATTGGTAGCTGTTATCATGTTTATGCGGTGCTTAGCAGGTCTCAATAGAGCTTAGCAGAGTGCAGTGGAGCCATATTTTAAATTAGTCTGCAAAATTTCTATATTAAAATTAAATACTAATTTTCCTTCCATGTATTCAAACCCTGGACCTATTGCACATGAATCCCTCACTCTACCCATATAGCTATGTGGATATTAAGAAATCTGGTATGCCTTCACACATACCACTGAACTACTTATAAGCAGTGCTGAGCTCCAAGCCACTCCGTGCAAACACACTTACATATGCTTAAACATCACATTTAAAAAAATAATTAATTTCACCTGTTTTCTATTTTTAGATGCCTGGCAGGTGTATGCTGTCTTATCTGTGGGCACCACTTAGTATCGCTGTGCGCCGTGCAAACATGCTTTTTTAATAAAAAAAAAAAAATATATAAAAGTAATACACTAGCACAGTGCAGGGAGTCTCTTACTCCTCTGTGGACATAGCTATCACTACTCCACTCCCTGCACTGATTCAATAACCATGTTCCTCGGCTCTCTCTCAGGAATGCACCATCATTAATATGCATGGTGCACTGCCGAAGGGGAACCATGTAAACAGGCATGGTAACATTCCATGTAGGCTCTACACTGTGCCTACACGGATTTTATTAAATCCTGGATAAGGACATTTTCCACATATGCAGTTGTATGGATAAAAAGGAAACAGCCCTGGTGAACTGTAAATAAGGATGTACTGAAAATATATCAGTAGTCACTTCTGATTAACCTATAATGTCCAGGGTATGTTTACAGAAGCTAAAAAATTATGAGGATTTCTGTAAGTTTTAAATTCAATAAGTACTATTTGCACACTCTGATGCTTCATACAGATGGAATGAAAATGTGTCCATAGTCATTTTTGATTAACTTGTGATATCTGAGGTATGTCTATGGAAACTGACAAATTAATTACAAAGACTTCCTTAAGTGGTATGTCCACTGAGAAGTTTATGGATACTCTCCGATGCTCAGTAATATAATTTTTTTTTTTTTTTTTTTTTTTTTTATTTTACATTTGTTGACCGGGCTAGTCCAACTGGATACATGTCTATTTTCAGTGGAGCAAGATCATACATACACAAACACAAACAACAAAGTTGAAACAAGTAAATACACTGACGATTAAAGGCAAAATAAAGCAAGCAAGTAGTTATATATATAATTTAAAAGAGATACAGACTTGAACAGATGGACTAACAGGGCTATATTGTGGACCCTTAGGTTTTTGGGTTGGGTGGAGGCTAGGAGGCCTAGGTGAGGCAGGGACGTTAACTATTAGTCTGGATTAGAGCAAGGGCATAACCATTGGGACTTCAGGAGTGCTCTGAGGTGTATTTTAAATTGGTGCAGAGAGGACATAAGTCTTAGGTTGTTTGGGAGGGCATTCCAGGATTTGCCAATGGAATTAGCATATAGTGCTTCACCACCGGAGTTGTTAGATTTAATGGTCAGTACTTGTAGACAATAATAATATGTAATAATGTGATATTATTATATATTACTATTATTATAGTAGATATTATTATTTTCAATATGACAGGAACAAAATGAGGATGGCTTTGACTGTTCACTGCTTATAGTGATGATATGTAGCTGAATGTATAAGAGTTCTTTTTAATATGCTGCTCTTGTCTCTGTTTATGTATAACTTTCATTATCTGTGCTGTGTACTATATAATGATAGTAACATTTGTTATGGTGTGTCTCACTAACTGTGGTTGTATATGACAGATATGCAACATTCTTTGGGTACACATGCTCATTATATTTGGATGTGCATGTACTGTGGAAACAACATTGCTGTAGCTGTAGATGTGTGGCACAATGGTTGTGTGGTTGCCCCTTACTTGTGATTTCCATTAGTTGTGATCTGTGTTCCTGTTATGGGGACAACATGTGAACATCATTGTTTCCTCTGAATACTTCTGTATGTGTGGCATGTCATGATTCAAAGGTGTGTGTCAGATGCTGCCATGTTGCCTCAGCTAGGATATATGGCTGTGTCCACTCTCATCCATGCCTATTTCTTCTCCACCTGGTGTCCAGCTGATCATCCTCTGACAGCTGTGAAATGTAATATTCATACACTGGGGATTCTTGGGGTAGGTCACCCACACCTGCAGCTGGCAAGCCATCATTTTTTGCTGTTTAACATATTGTGGAGCATGGCACATGTAGTGATCATCTGGGCTGCCTTTTCTGGTGTGCATTGTAGTGCACCTCCAGATGTGTCCAGATATCTAAATCTTGATTTCAGCATGCCAAACATATGGTTGATGGTGTTTCATGTCAATGTATGTTTTATGCATCTTCACCAGAGTTTGTTAGGGCTATGTATGGCATCATTAACCAAGGATCTTGTGGTTAACAGCCATCACCCCTTTGTGGGAAGAAGGAAACATATATGTTGTCCTCACGCTTAATGTTCACAGATGTAAATTCTGATTACATCATAGCTTCAGTTTCATACTTACCAAGTAGCAGCCCCTCAGGTATTGCACCATATTGGAAAGCAGCCCTCACACCAGTGATGTCTTCTTTCAGCATGCTGCGCTATCCTCCCTTTCTTTCAAAATATATCACATTACATGAGGAACAAAGGGTAAGTCCCCCTATTCAATATAACACTACTTTCTTAAATTTCTCCTCAGCACATAAAGTAACTATCACCAATGCATCTCTCTCTTTTCTAAAAGAAATAGGGGGTAATGACAAAAATTATTCATTAAAAAACATTTTTAAGAAAAGGCCAATAATCATGTCTACTAATTTCTTGGTGAACAAATTATATTTTGCTGAAAACTTTATATCTACTAGTTTATTCCTCACATAATCAATTATTCCTTTCAAAATGCTTGATCTAAAGTTTAAATCCTAGTTATACTTAAAACTTTTATCTAGACCTGCAAACATCTTCATTATTAGAGTCCCTACATAAAGCAGTGTCCCTGGTGGAAACAGATAGCACACTCAGCTTTGGTACTGGAAGGCCAGAGGGCTGTAGGTTCTATTCATACTCCTAGTGGTTGGATTTATAACACTCTAATGGGGCTGCACTCTTGTGTGTCAGCCTTTGGATGAGATGTTAAACTGAGGTCTCTTCTGCTTGAGATCTGATATCACCTGTCAAAAAGAGAAGGGAAAGTTTCCACAATACCCTAGACAAATTTTCCCTAGTAGAAGAAATACCACCTCACCTTTTTTTATGAAAAAAATGCCACTAGCCTAGGGGACTAAAGTGGTTAACAAAGGATAAATAAAATAAAAATATCTTGATCACTGCATATATGTCTAATTCTAAAAAACTTGTTCATAGGGGTAGATGTTGAGGATAGCAACTATTCCATCTATTAAGTAATTTACTACCTACATGATGTATAATATATATATATATATATATATATATATATATATATATATATATATATATATATAAATATATACACATATATACATATATATGGATCTACTTTGAAAGCCATATAACCAAATGTGATTTTCACTAGACAGCAACATAGAAAGCATTGCCTATTTGATTGATGTATTCTCAAGTGGTGGCTAATTACTGCAATGATGAATTTCAGGATCACCGTGCATGTACATGTGTTAGTAAGCTCATTCACATATGCACAGAAGTAGCAAGACAGGAAGGAAAGCTATAAGCCTTAAAGGGCTCACTGCACTTTTAAAATCTATTTGTGTAGCAGATTAAAATGTGGAAATCAGGACATAAGACAGTATGGAAAAGGATAAAGCAAGCAGAAAAAAAGTACATAAGGGAAAATGATAAAAGAATGAAAAGAATGAGGGAGGAAAAGGTGCAGTATTTTTTTTTCTTATTTTTTACAGACAGCTATCCATTTTCTATATAGTAGAGGCTCAAAGAGTGCATACTTAACACTGAAGATCATGCACCCTGGTATGTTGTCTGGCCTCAGGGAAATATTATAGTAATTGTACCACAATTATTACTTAAACAACTATGCTAAAGGAAACTGTCTCACATCTTAAACCGAATGTTGTTAATCACTGTAGTAAGATGGTTCTCTGATATCTTGAATATCATATCTCTCATAAACACATAGCTCTACTTTTCCAAATCAAATGCTCTGATTTATTTTTCCACTTACAATCTCCTGCCACGTCTAAGACTGTCCTATGTCTATTTTGGGTTAGATTTCTTTTCTTCTCTCTTGCCATGTCATCTACAATCACCTTTTTACATTTTTCTACTATTTCTAATCACACATGTTTTTTCATATATCCTTTTGTTAGACATATCTCTCCTCATACTGCCTTGGTCTGATATTGCTTTTAGAGCTCTTTTCTAATCTAGCTTTCTCTCTCTTTCTCTCTCTTACATTGTCATCTTTATCTTCTTCTCCTTTCACTTTTATCCTTCCTTCTATGTCATCCCCTCACTACCTCCGTATATTATTGCCTCCTCTGTTATTCCCTCCCTTTATACTATCCCTTCTATTAGCATGCTCTTTCCCACTGTCCTGTTCATATCAGTATAAATATCTTTTGCTGTCTCACTATAAGGGTTATTCTAAATCTGCTAATCTATCTCTCCTAACCTTCCTCCCTTCGTTTCCATCTTTTAGTCTTTGAATACCATGCTGCAGATGTTCAAAAGAGAGCACTCTATGTCACTATTTTTTACTGCATAGATTAAGCACAAGGTCAATATTACCAAATTTTACAGGGTGCGTTTTTTAATCACTACCTGCGATATTATAAATATTGTAAACATCAGCTGTTAACATTATGTATGTAAGTATGTATGTATCTCTGTGTGTATCAATGTGAGAATTAAAAAAAATGGAAAATCATTGGGGCTGTGGGAGGAGGAAGCTGATTCATTATCCTACCTAGGGCCCCATTTGACCATGATCCAGCTCTGTTAATGGTGCATTTTTGAAAAAAAAGCAGCAAAATCAAGAGATTTTACAGAAGTGCACCCACAATCACACCTTCTGCTTAAATACACCAACTCTTAGACTGCAGAACAATACTGAAAAGGACAGACTTTCCAAACACCAATATTCACTAATCTCATGAAATGATTCATATACATATATTCTTACTCTTATTTAGGGGTGACTTGGAAGCACTGTCAGTTTTAATGACTTGCTGAAACACTCACAATATGCAAAAAGAGGATAAGTAGGATGAAACTTATTAGCATTTTTTTTACCTTAAATTTCCAACTAAACTGCCAGGCCATTCATGGCTGAATCTATGTTTAAAATCATTCTGCATAACTGAACAATTGTATCATTCTACCCAGTAACAACTATGTACATTTAAACCTTAATTAATCTTCTAAAACTGCATAAATGCACCTGGGCCAGTTGCTTGCCTTTTATGATTTATATCTTTTTGCCAGAGTCTGTACTACATTTTCTGCAGGAAATGGGAAATAAGATTGTTTCACATTGCATTTGTTTAAATACATAAAAGTCATCTTGGCTAACTGTCATTCCAAAATCAAATAAGGATAAATACTTTATGTTCTTTCCATACTTTTAATTACACGTTTATGCATATGTTTGATTAAATCTTTCACTCAAGATAATCCATGAAGACAAGTCCTATGTTTTAAACAGAAACAAGCCAGTACCAGATACATTGTATTGTTAGTGGAAGAAGGTTGGATGTCCATGCACTACAGATTTCACTGACTCTCAATTCAAATAAAGTCTTTAGTCCTCTTAGCAAGCCCATTCTATGTTCAGCATTGCAAATAACATAAAATGCATTTAAAGTAATGTTTCATTTTTGCTCTTCTACCTTTTGACTAGATTAATGGAAAAAAGGGGTCATTGGTTCCACCTACTCTCCTCAACAACAAATGGAATTGTAGCTATTATAGAGATGTGGATGAATAATGGAAATTTTGGTATAAAGTCTTGTACTGATTGAAATATTGCATTACATTTCTTTACCCTCTGTAAAGATAAGTAATTACAAATCATGGACATTTTGTATATTCAAGGAGGAAAAATAAACATTCCACTTTCTCTCCACTTTCTATATTCACTGGAAAAAGCTCCTCCAGTCAAGGCAGGTGTAGTATTAACAGTTACAAGAATATGAATGCTCATAATCCAAAGGTCTGCATATTTACAGATGATAATTTGATTTCTTACAATTATTGGCAGACCTCTGTATCATCACTAATGAACTTCCTGATCTGTTTCAGTGCACATTCAGGATTGCAGTTCAAATAAGAGAGAGTCATAATATGTTAATTTCTATATCACTCTCTTCTAATGTTTCAAACTAATCTTAAATTAAAATGAAACCCATCTTCATTTTTTATAGCAGCAGTCCTTATTAGAACATATTCAAAATGTTACATTTAACTCAATAACCATGAATAAATACTCAGAATACAAACTAAATAGCAGTACAAATGTTACACTTTTAATATCATGTTGAAAAAATGAAACAGAAGGCTCATTAAACTGCATATAATGAGGCATCCTTTGAATAGTACTCATTAAATCATTGCTAGCTAATACCCTAGTAAATCACTTAGTTAATCTTTATTTAAATTTACTCAGATACCACTTCTTTTTTTCAACATTTTTTTAACAAGAGTAATAACAGTAATAACATATTTGCAATCAAAATTAAAACACACTATTTACAAAGTCCATAACAATAATATACTTCCATATGCATTCAGGAAATATTCTAAAACTTTATCAGTACTGATTGCAATGTTTTCCAAACAATTAATTTGTGTTAAATTCTTTGTTTTAATTTTTAAACTAGATATTTCTTTTTCACATAAATTTGTGGCTAAATAAATAAATTCATTTCTAAAAGATATAGGAGAGTTAGTTTTCCATTTTTTGTCACAACCTTTCTTGCAACTGCAAGTATTGACCAAAGAAGGTGTATTTGAGATCTGGATATGAATTCTGGTATTGGTACTTTAAATAAATGAGAGAATTTGAAATTTCACAGTTATCATTCCATAAGGCCTTACAAAAACATTCAAATTCCTTCCAAAATTGAAATAACATAGTGCATGCAACAATCATATGGAACCAATCAGCTTCTGTTGCTTTACACCTCCAACATTTTATATAATTTATTTTTGTACATACTTGCAATTTTTTGATATGTACAATAACTTCTGTGAAGGTATTTCCGTGTGTATGTTTTCCAGTAAGTAGAAATTGTTTTTTGTGCTGGTTTCAGAAGGAGTTTCTTGTTGTTAGTACTAAATTCTCCATTATTTATTTTGGTGGAGTTTTCTCAAAAAAAAAAACATTTGTAAAACTACAATCAGATTTAATAACTTTATATATTAAGGATATAAATGAGGTGCCTTTCAAAGAACCATTAATTATGTCAGTGAATAATTCTAATGTTTTTGGTATGTTGTTTCCATGGGTTTGTAAAGAAAATATAGTTTTTGTTATGTATAAATTCTCTGGAAGTTCGTATATCTATCCAGTCATTATTATGTAAACTGTATCTAGTAATTAGGTGGTTAGCTGGGTGAATTCCATTGGTGGATAAGAATTGGTTCCAGTATACTTAGTCATTATTCTTAAATTACAGCATTTTATTTTTATCAAAGGAGACTAAACACTCATTTGTATTAGCAATAGGAAAAATGGATTAATACATTTTTAATTAACTGGTTAGATTGGGTGATTTTCATGAAATTTGCCATTATTAGATTAATTAAGGAGCATGATTTTAACTTCTGCTTATCTTGTGTATATATTTTTAAAGACAAAATAAAGGTGTTTTTATGTATTATAATAAGAGGATCAACTAGTATTCTATTATTGGCTATCAAACTTTTTTGTGTATTAGTTTCCAATATGAATTGTATGAGGAATTTAGCCATAAAAAATTATATTAAAGGTGGTAGCATTTATATAAAATTCAATATTAGGAAAGCTAATACCTCCTTCTTCTCAGCTTGCCACATGTCTTTGTAAGGATATTCTGGGTTTTTGGGGATACCAAATTAATTTTAATAAATTATTAATTTTTTGACACTTTCTAAGTTGGAGGAATGATTAAAACGGACTTATATAAAGAATGTTAAGTAGCACTATAATTTTAATTAGCATTAGTCTATCTTCAAAGGTAAAATAAAGTTTATTCCAATTGTCTATGAGACTGATAATTAAATTTGTTAAAATATTATAATTTGTAGTAATTGTATTCTTAAAAGTCAAATTAATTCGAGCACCCAAGTATTTAATTTATGTGTTGTCCCAGTTAAAGCATTTGTAACTCTTCATTTTCATAGTTGCTTTTTTGTTTATTAAAAGTGTCTGGGTTTTGTTATGATTAAATTTTAGTCCTGACAAGTCTTCAAATAAATCTAAAGTGTTGAGTAGTTGATCCAAAGATGTTTCAATGTCTCCACTAGTTAATACTAAATCATCAGCAAATAACTGAATCTTTGGAAATAAGTCACTATTTAAATTATAACCTTTAATGTGGACATTATTCCTAATATAATTAGCTAGTGCTTCTACAGCTAAAGCAGAAATTAAATGGGAATGAGGGCAACCTTGTTTTATATATTTTGTAAGTTTAAAGGAAAGGGATAAGAAAGAACCTATCTTTACAAAAGAAACAGAATCTTCATAAAGGTTTCTAATTCATTTTATAAAGTTGGGGGAAATATATATTGTTGTAGTGTTTTAATTGAATAGGACTAACTAAGTGAGTCATAGACTTTATTTATATCAAGACTCATTATTGTTAATTTGTTTTTATTTTTATTTGCTAAATCTATTAGGGTCAGAAGTCTTATTATATTGTCTTGGACTTTCCTGTGTTTTCTAAAACCTGCCTGATCTTCTATTAGGCTAGGTATAATGGAATTAATTCTGTTTGATATTATGCTCATGAAAATCTTGTAATATGTGTTTAATAGTGAGATGGGACTATAGGAGGAATGAAAGATAGGAGCTTTATCAGCTTTAAGTATGGGTGATATGAGTGAATATTTTCATGATGGTAGGACATTAAATGTATTTTTAATTTCATGAAATGTATTTAGTAATATTTTTAAGATATTGTCAGGGAAAATTTTATATATTTCAGGAATCAGACCATCTAACCCTGGTGCTTTATTAGCTTTTAGACTGTTTATTTGATCTTTTAGTTCTTTAAATGTGAAAGTCTATCAATGTTGGCAATATTTCCAGGAGATACGGTCTTTGGAATATTATAAATTATGAATTTGTCTAGAATTCTATTTTCATTTATTAGTTTGAAAGTATTCATATTCTCATAATGTTTCTTGAAACCTTGTAGTATGCAATTTAAATTAGTAGCTTTTATTTTCCTCTTACTTTCAACATATGTAATTTCTTTTATGTGTTTTCTTTCATTTAAGTATTTTGATCGTGCTGCAATTTTATATAGAATTTTAGAATTGATTATGAGCATAATTTAATTTTCTCTAAATTTATAGATATTTTGTGTTACAAAACAGTTTGATATTCTTTGTTTAATTTATTTATATTATCCAAGATTTTCTTATCGTTTTGCACAAGATTGTGTTTTAAGTTATCCAATTCCATTTGGATATCTTGTAAACTTTTATCCCATTCTTTTCTTTTTTGTGTGTACCAAATTTTAACTTTTCCATACAATACAACTTTTAGGTTGTCCCATAAAATTGTATCGGATACTTCTCCATTGTTATTTATTTCAAAATTCTGAATAATTTCTGATAACATCCATTCTTGAAACCCTTTTATTTTTATAATATAAGCTGGCATTCTTTGACAATGTATTTAGGAATCAGTGTGAAAAGTTATGTTAAAAGTAATGGCATTATGGTCAGAAAGGGGACAGGATATTAGTAGTACATTATCTATTTTTGATTGTAAAGAATTTGACACTAAGACTTTATCTATGTTAGTCTGATCCCAAACCTATATGAATAATGAGAAAACTTTGGGAAGGAGGGAAGTTTTATATGGTGTATGTCTTTTAGATTTCTTGTATTTATATAATTATGCAAGTGTTTTGCTACAGGAGAGATCTTAAAGGGTTTAGAATTTGTTGTTTCATTAGAGGACAGAATACAATGAAACTATCCTGCAATTATCATCTCTCATCTAGAGTGTAAAGTTATAATGTCTAAATATTTCTTTACTGACTTTGTACCAATTCCGGGTATCCAGTAAGAATTTATAAGTGTATAGTATTTTCTTTCAAGTTTAATTACTACTAATGTTAACATACCATCTTTGTCTATATATGAGTTTACAATTTCAGGGAGTCTTAGACTTTTTTTCCAAAGAATTAGTACCCCTCTTCTTTTGTGGTTAAATTGGGAGGTAGTCAATATTTTATAATCTTTTAGTGTGAGCATATTTAAATTTTGAGATATTAAATGTGTCTCTTGAAGAAATACTATATCTGCCTTATGTAAGGAAAAATGCTTATTAATACTCGCTCTTTTGATATGGTTATTGGAGGAAATGTATATTGTTGTAGTGCTTTAATTAAATAGGACCAATGATAAACATTTATATGTTAAGACCATTTAGAATATATAATAGTTCAAAATAATCATAGTGATTTCCTAGAGGGTTTACCATGCAGGTTATAGCAAAATGTGTTATGGACTGGGTTTCTGTAACAAATAAAGGAGGTAAAATAGTATTTACAATAACATCCTTCTTTATGGAACCTAGTGTTCCTGGCTTAATATGTGTTACATATGAGCCACAGATCTGCCAATTCATATCACTTAAAAGTGGGTCACTGCAACTGCATACTTTATTAATATCCAAAAAAGGAAGGGAGGGTTATATATTATAGAGTCTATATAAACTAGCATTTTAGTTAAAGTTAAATGTAAGTAATGTATAGATTCTTACAATCAAACATTTGAAGATGGTAATAACAAACTTTTTAAATTATGAATGCATAAAACAATCTATCTATGAACTGACGTATGTTTCATTGCAACCTATATTTTTCCCCCCAAAACTCAAGACTGTTTAAATAAACTATGCCATATAGGCATTTATAAAATTCAGTAAGTTACTACAAATGTTATATGTCATACGATGTCAAGACAAGTTAGGTGAGTAATACAAGTATAGTAGTGTATAATAATGCATATACTTTATCCTTCACCTGCATTGTCTTGACATTTAGCATTTGGTTAATCTCTGTATTTACCCAGAATGTGACTTACAAGGCATCAGAATCAAAAGAAAAAATGTAATGGATTCTAAGTCAAACTTTATCATATCATAGAGTTAACAGACTATGCAAACAGTACAAAACAGTTATATCTATCTATATATATATATATATATATATATATATATATATATATATATATATATATATATGGGTCCACTTTGTAATTTCAAAATACTGAAATCCCGAATTTTATTATTTTGAACTTACAAAGTCAAACACTCACATTTCTGAAACCGGCATAAGCGTGAAATTCAAAATACTGAAGTACCGATATTTTGAATTTTAGCTTCCGGTGGTATGGAATGTGGATGTTTAGATTTTATTTTGGTAAGTTTGTGTGTGTTAGTATTTTGGTTAGGGGTTTAGTGTGGGTAAGTGTGTGTTGTGACTGTTGTGTGTGTTTGAGGGACTGTAAGATGTGTGTGTGTGTGTGTGTGTGTGTGTGTGTGTGTGTGTGTGTGTGTGTGTGTGTGTGTGTGTGTGTGAGTTTCGTTTGTGTTACTGTTTGTGCGATCTCAGAGTTAGAATATATAAGTAGGGGTGTGGGGGTGAAGCCCCCCACATGGGGGTGCAGGGCGGCAAGCCCCCTGCTTATATGTAGTTTAGATTAGTTTGTTTGATTGTGGGGGGGGGTTGTGTATGTTTATATGTGTGCTGTATGTGTAGCGTGAGTGTGGGATTTTGAATTTTGTGGTTGTGTGTTTTCGAGTTTGTGAGTTTTGGTTGGGTTTTCGGCATTGTGGTTTCAGAATACTGAAATTCCGGATTTCAGTATTTCGAAATTACAAAGTGGACCCATATATATATATATATATATATATATATATATATATATATACATACATAAGTTTCTCACAGCAGTTTTAAAATTGTGACCTATTTGATTCTGATAAATGTATCAAATCTATATAGTTATATTATAGCTTCTTTAATCCTGTCTGATGCTAAATACATTTTTATAATTTCCATAATATAACACATTTTCCATGTAAATTTGTTTCACTGGTAATTATCTGATGCTTGTATTATTATTGCCTAGACAGTGACTAGGCTACTGAAATATATACGAAGGAATAAGTAGAAGTATAATTTATGTATGTGATGTAAAACATGTAATTATCAGGGTTAGTATATGCATCTATGTATGGGGTTGTTAGTGGTCTATATCACATACTTGAAGTTCCATAACTCTGAACAGCTAATGGTCGAACCATTATGTTCGAAGTTGCAAAACTTCGACTACAAAAAAAAAAAGAATGGACAACAAAATAAATTGGTGCAAGTGGGGGGTCAAACCCCCACCACACCCACACCCCCTGCTACTTAAATATACCAAATCTGAGATCACACCACATTGAACAAAATGGAAACCTCCGCTTACGAAGATTTCCATTCAAACCCTCAAACTTTTGCAAATTCGAACTTATGATTTCAACCATATGTGGTTCAAACTTGTAAAAGTTCGACTATGTGATAGCAGGTTGTTGGATCAGTATTTGATTTACTTTAGCTAAATTTCATAAGGCAGCTGAGTAGAAAGGCACTGCCAATACTAGAATGACAGTATTACCAAGGATTATTTTAATATATTTGTGAAGATTTCATATTCTGCCTTCTCAACTAAAAGTCTGTAAAACAGTGTCTAAGATATGTGGCAGATATGTGGTAATTACATGTTTTACATCACATACATAAATTATACTTCTACTTATTCCTTCGTATATATTTCACACTCATTACAATCCCAGTCTCATATAGACCTACCACGACAGCAAACCAAACACATAAACACACAAAAAACATACTCAGAGGCTCTAAATAAAAATCTGCCTAAGCAGCAGAGACCTCCAAAGCAGACACCCAAGCAACCGCTACCCCAAAACAAAACACGTGCAACATATAGCTCACAAAGCCAGTGTGCCAAACAGTCACAGCCCTTAAGGCTAAACAACACACCTGATGCACTTGTAATAGGTGACTCTATCGTCAGGCACACTGACGTCCCGCTCACCAGGGTGAACAAGGAGAAGGTCACGGTGAGCTGCCTGTCGGGCGCTAGGATCCGCCACATAACACAAGCACTCAGGTCACTCCAAGGCAAGTACAAATATGACCCAGTCATTGTCAATGCTGGTGTGAATGACCTGAGTCATACCTCCCTGGACTACATGAAAAGAGACATAGAGGAGCTCTCTGAGCATGTAGCCCAGGCTGGTATGACCCTGACCTTGAGTAGCATCTTACCCTCACCAAGAATGATGCCACAATATGAAGACAAGATGGTCAATTTCAACAATTGGCTTAAGTATTGGTGTTATTCAAAGGGGATCCAATGCCTGTCAGCCTGGGATGACATGCTCGACAAGCCATGATGCTTCACTAGGGACAGCTTGCACCTGTCACTCCTGGGCTTTCGGATATTGGCAAAGGCTCTTGCTACCCCTATAGTGCCTTTTTTAGGCAAGGCTCAAAAGCAAACCCACCTCCATAGGTATCACAAGGGATAAGAAACTAAAAGTAATGCTACTCAACGCCAGAAGTTTAAACCTCAAGATGCACACACTCGAAACTCTCCTTAGCATGGAGAACATCGATATCTGTGCAGTAACAGAAACCTGGTTCAAGGCTCCCGAGAGCACCCCAGCACTACCAGGTTATACCTCATACCATGCTTTTCAGCCCCAAAACTTGGACCGAACCACAAAAGGAGGGGGGGTATCAATATTCGTCAAAGATACCCACACCTCCAGGTTGGTGGCACAGCACAAAGCATCAGAGACTATCCATGTGCAACTAACAGTGGGTAAAACTGCCTTCCAGTGTATAGCCTGCTACAGACCACCCTCCCAAACCCAGGAACCCCACTCGGCCTTCCTGAGAACACTGGAAAATATGAAGGTTTCTCCAAACACCATTATATTGGTGACTTCAACTACCCAAACAGACTGGGAGCATTACTCTAGCTCAAACACCCTAGCCCAAAGGTTCCTTGAATGTATAAACTCAAATGCTATGGAACAACGTGTTACAATTCCCACAAGAGGGGAAACATACTGGACCTGATCATTACCAACATGGGGACTCTATGCTCTAGACCAAAAGTGTATCCCTCACTGGTAATCTCAAACCATAAACTAATCTCACTGGATATTCACATCCTGACCCCACCCCCTGCCCAGAAAACCACAGTGAAAAACTTCTCTAAAGCAAATTTCACACTCCTCAAAATCGAGGTGGAATCCTTCAAAACCCCCATGCCTGTGGAAAATACAGCCCAGACCGCAGAATCCTTTATAAACACATTCTATGAACACCTTCAGGAATGCATGGATTATGCAATCCCAAATAAAACCAAGACCCAATCCTCCAAAAGCAGATGTCCTGTCTGGTGGACCCCAGCCATAAACAAACTATACAATAGAAGGAGGAAGCTACTACATGATAGAGCAAAATCCCAAAAAGGGAAGGCATCTCTTATCAGTATTAGCAAAAAACTACAGGCACTCATAAAATCGTCTCAGACCAGCTTAGAGAGAAAAATTGCATAGGACACTAAGGAAAATCACAAGGCTTTCTTTAGTTATGTTAGGAACCTGGGTGGGAATTCCCAGATATGCTCAGAATTAGTCCAAAATGACAAAAAATACACCGAACCCAAAGACATTGCCATCATCCTAGCTGACAGGTTCAGTGCAAACTCCCTCCCCCCTCCCCACCAAAAGGGAAAATATCTATCCCAGCAGAGTGCTGCCCCCCTGACATCTCAGATGCTCAGGTAAGAGCCGCCCTCTCCAAAGCAAAAAACACAGCATCAATGGGACCAGACAGTGTCCCGGGCTGTGTCCTACATGAACTCCAAAAAGAGCTAAACCAAAACATAAAACTACTGTTCAATCTCAACCTTACTACAGAATATGTACCCAAGGAGTGGCGTACAGCAACAGTGGTCCCTCTCCACAAAGGTGGTGCCTATGGATCCTGGAAACTATCGCCCCATAAGCCTGACTAGCTTGGTCTGTAAAAGCTATGGAAAGGATCATCATTGACCTCATAAATAAAGATATTGGGGACCTACAGACACTGGATCCTACCCAGTTCGGCTTTGTTAAGGGCAGATCCTGCCTCTTAAACCTGATCGATTTCTTTGAAACAGTCACCAAGGCCATTGACGAGGGGAAGGTGGTCCACACAGCCTACCTGGACCTCACAAAAGCCTTCGATACAATACCCTACTCGGGCATTATAGATAAGCTCACCAGCTTAAATATAAACCCCTATGTCACTAGATGGGTTACAAACTGGCTCAAGGACAGAACCCAAATGGTTAGAATTGCTGGAGCCATGTCAGACTCCAAACCAGTTACAAGTGGCATCCCACAAGGCTCAGTCCTGGAACCTCTCTTGTTCGGTATATATTTCTCGGAGGTACAGCCATCATGGAAGGACTGTGGCTGACCAAGTTCGCAGATGACTGCAAACTGGGTGCCATAATCGACTCTCCAGCCGACACAAGCATCCTCCAAAAGGGCCTCATAGAAACAGACAACTGGTGCCAGAGCCATGGCCTCAAGCTAAACGCCAACAAGTGTATAGTCATCCCCTTTGGCAAAAACAAAGTGCCCACTAATTACCACATAGGTGGTAATCCATTAAGTACGGAAGAAGTAATTAGGGACCTGGGGACCCAAGTTGATAGCAATCTCTCATTTGACAACCACGTGGCCAATGTGGTTAGAAAAACATTTTATATAGCCCACCTAATCATGAAGGGATTCACATCTAGATCAGGGGAGGTCATCGTGCCTCTTTACTCATCCCTCATCAGGCCCATAATTGAGTACAATGCCCCTTTTGGGATGTACCTTACCAGACACCTGCAGCAACTGGAAAGACCCCAAAAGTACCTCACCAAGAGGATCAAAGGGCTCAAACAGATGCCATATGCTGCCCGGTTAAAGAAACTCCAGCTCTACTCAGTGGCATACCGCCTGCTCAGAGGCGATCTGTGTCTGACGTATAAAGCCATGTCCAACCTGGAATTAATGGACATGCTGCACCTCAGAAAATCCAAATCCCATCAAGCTACGCGCTCGAGAGGCTTGAACCTCAGCACTGAAATAAATAGGACATGCTGGAGGGACAGATTCATAACCCAGAGGCTCCCTTCACTCTGGAATAAAATCCCAGTCCAGGTTAGGCAGAGTCCCTCATTGACTCTCTTCAAGAGGAATCGTGATGAGTGGATGGGAGATCGTAGTTTTACCCCGGGTATCACTTCTGTGTCACTGTTAGACAGAGGCACAGTATACTAACCTCGAAAAAGGGCATAGCAAAATTAATTTAAAATGGGTGGTGAAAACCAAACACACTCTGGCAAGGCTTATAAATGCCCTAGGGCAGATAGCCTAGTATGAACCTATGAACCTGTGAACCTAAGATTTAAGAGACATTGATTAATTATAGGAATGCAGATATACCATAAGTATCCTGTAACATATATAGAGTAAGCTCAATTATAAAAGTGATGAAAATATTGCAAAACCTGAGAATGAAATATTTTAACATTGACATATTTAACCATTACTTATCTAATGTGTAATGTATTTATGCACCACCACTGCCCACAACCAGTGTTAAAAAATGCATTATATGGTAGAAATAGCATGTATGCCTCTGACATGTATGAGAAAGAGTAATTCCATAGTCTTAGAGTCTGAAACAAAACTTATACAAAGAACTTACATCTTTGAAAGATTACTTTTAAATATGATTACTTTCTGAAGGTTTGATTCAGATTTTATCAAATAGTAAAATACTTTACAAATGTGATTTTAAGGTCATAGCCATTTATTTTTCTAGCAGAGATGTAGCTATATATGAAAGTAGGTGAAGTTGTTCCCTATCAGTCATATTATTATAAGCCATTTGGTGTAGAATGCTTTTTGTATTTAATGCTGTGCTACTAACAATATATATTTTATGTTCCTTGCCAACTTCTCCTGTATCTGTTCTTATCATAAAAAAGCACTTTAAATATATCATATCACAAAATTATTTGGCAATGTGAGGCATGCTTCTAAACACAAACAATCTTTTTTTCTTTCACCTTCTCCTTTAAGAATCATTTCTATGTATATAACCAGGATCGAGTGGTTGTACTGCTTTTTTTATTATATTCTTATTTAAATAGTATTTTAAACTTTAAAAAACATATAAACAGTCATTTTTATTTGTTAAATGTTAAGAAAAACAGCTTGTTTTGTCTTTTGAATTGCTTTGCCGTTTTTCCAGCATTCCAATTGGTCTGTTGGTCTCAGAAATGAGCTGCAGGTTCAGAGGTCAATTATTCAATTCCTGTTAGGCATCACAACTATTTCTGTGAAGAAATTGAGCTTATGGATGAATTACAGGCTCAAGCTGATTTCATAAACCTTAATTTAAAAACTATTTAGGTAAGGTGGGAATTATACTTAACATGCATTTTATGATTAGAAAATGCTTGTGAAAATGCTGTAAAGTTCGTGTTTATCTTGTGAAGCTTTTATATTGCAAAAAAAAAAATGGCAATTTGAACATACAGAGCTCTAGACAGTTTAAAAACAAGCACAAAATGCAAGTTCTACCCTAAAACTTGTTAATAGAGAATATGTCATACCATGTTTCATTAGATTAATATGTATTTAGTACTCAATTAAACAACAGAAACAGAACCTTTTAGGAGGTTCTATGGTTGTCATAGATGTAAAACATAGCATGCTGTAACCAAATTCCATGAGTGTGACACTGTATTTATACAAATCCTAATACATCTTGTCAACCATATTTTATGATCTTTTTTATATGTGTTCACTTCTTACGTGTTGATAAAAAATATCAAAATGAAGTTTAATTAGTGGAAATTATTGAGAATAACAACTAGGCATTTTTATGTACCTTGCAGCCTATGCTAAATGTGATAAAGTTATGTTGCTTCATGTTATTAAATTATATTAGTTTAAAATAACAGTGAAAAATATCAATGAAAAATAAGAATTATGGTTTTACCTTGTTTATCTTTGTAGAAATCTATGATATCAGAGTGATATTGATTATTCAAAGGGTTTAATGAAAAGGAAAAAAAAAGAAAAAGTGCATTTTGTTCATTTGTACTTTTTTTTTGTCTTTCACAGTCCAGTCAGATTTTGTTGCTGCTTGTCTTTTTAATGTTGAAGTAGTATCCATTTTTTCTTCTGTAATTATCAGATTCTTCTTCTTTATAAAGGTGTTTCCTTTTTTTTAAGGCTTCAAAAGTTCTTTTCCCCTCAGGAAGGCAAAGTCTAATTTTGGCAGGATATGTTAATTGTGCTTTAATACCAGCTTGCTTGAGTGACTTGATGAGAGGAATGAAAGTTTTTCTTTTTGCAAAAACAGTCGTAGAGTAGTCGTTATCAAATTTGACTATCTGTTCATTTATTTTTATAGGAGAGAGAGCCCAAGCTGATTTTAAAATCAGATCCTTGTCCTGGCTGGATATCAGTTTTGCTATTATTGATCTTGGGTATGTCTTCTTGTTGTTGGACGGAGTTGTAGTTAATGATTTATAGGCTCTCTCAAAGCCAAAATGGAGAGAGCCTCTGGCAAATTTAATGTTTTAAGGATCCATGTTGTCAGAAAGTTAATCATACTGTCTCCTTCCATTCCTTCTGGTATACCATAGATCCTGATGTTGTTTCTTCTGGACCAGTTCTCTAAATCATCCACTTTATTAATTTGTTTGTTGTTATGTAATAGGATAGTTTCAATATTTTTCTCTGCATCTATCAGTCTACAGTCAATATCCGAAACAGATTCTTCAATTGCTGAAATCTGGATTTTTTTGCTGTTTTAGAATGTCACTCAGTATTTCAATTTGTTTATTTGAATCTTCTTTAATTTTGTCAACATTTGTATCTAGTTTGTCCATTTTTGTTATTAAGCCCTGGATATTTGTCAGAATGGAGTTTATCTCTCTCTTCAGCAAGCTGGCCTGTTGTGTAGATTTAAGAAGACACCTTTTCTTTAAGTGCTTTTTTTCTTTCCTTCTTGTTGTTGATTTTGACAGGAAAATATGGAGATTCTTAGTTGAAAAATACACCAAAAGAAAGCTTTTGAGTTCTAGTTTATAGATCAGTTAACTTGAAATTGTGTTTTGTGATTTTTAGAAGTAATTCCTGTCAGGAAAGTTGAAAAGCTGCACAGCAGAGATTTTATGCTGCTATCAGGCTTCCATCCAAGCTATGCATCCCACTCAGATGCAACTTTTTATGTGATAATTTTCTATTTGTTGAAAATAAATGTAAAGTGAATTGTCCTGATCTGGAGTGCATGGCTGTTACATCAATGCTTTTCTGTCTCTGGCATATTTAAACATAAATGCTGAATAAACAGCAACATTTTATGATCCTTTAAGCTCAGTTCATAGTTACTTAAACATCACACTTACCTGCTGCCTAATCTCAAAGCAGGAGTGATACGTTCATATTCATCACATAAGTGCAGACTGTTTGGCACTTGCAAATCTTGGGTGAGTGTCCTGATTTACTCCACTCCCACCCAATTCCCCAGGTATCCAGAGCCTCAGATTTAAACACTCTGTACTACATCCACTAATTTTACTAATGGCCCACCCACTTAAAGTCACAACATCTGTTCTTGTACCCTCCATTTCCACAGGTCAAAATCACTTACTAAGCAAGCAATAATCCCTCAAAAGCAAATACCTGCAGACTCAAACATTGCCAACTTAAACCTCAAGCTAACTCTTCTACTATTCAGAGGCCTACATATTTTTTAATTCTAAACACACTTCCTTTACTATATGATGTTAAATAACATATGTCTTTCTCAACTATCTAACCAGTGAACACCAGACACTCAAATATACCCTTGCACTACTAGTTCTGATGACAACCATAATATTACTATCACTGCTCTAAAGCCATCATTTCCTCATCTATACCCTCCTTTTCCCCCCAAAACAATGGCAACTTCTCTGCCTAATATTCAAAAATATATCTTCAGACACCCTGAGAGATCCATCGCTCTCCCTTTACCTTGAACACCACTCAATGCAAACAGCTTCAGGAACAAGACTGATAGTATAATGGTCTTTGTGGACTCCATTTTTCTGACATTTCAGCCATTAGTGGGTAGTGGTTCAACAATGATCACACCTACATGCACCAGTTTTTCCCTAGCTATAATGTCGATGCTCAAATATGCAAATGATTGGAAGGTGATGTGATGATACTGCACAAATTAGAACTCAACATCTCAGTTGTCACCCAAGCCAATTCTTCCATTGACTCTGACGTCAACTGGCTCCAAACCAAACTACTAATTAAGTCCTTACAGCAACTTTTCCTGGCCATTGTCTGCCTACCACCTCCAGCATAACTCCTCAAATTTAAACATCTGCCACTATCTATAGTTTTTCACATCAAAACCAATAACACACTATTATTCTTAGTAATTTTAATATAAACCTACTAGGACATATCAATTGGATGTAACTGAATTCCTTCCTGATGACTAGCTACTCTAATTAGTGGATAACCCCACTAGATTCAATAACATTTCAAATTACCACTCTTTACTTGATCTCACAATTACTTCACACTCTGCCAATATCTCCTCTGTCTACATTTACCTTGCCACCTTTAGCAACCACAGCTGTATCATCTTTACTTTAAAATCTTAAAATCAAATACTCCCCCAAAATAATTTCTTTAAGCATAAGCCTCTACTTTAACTTCCCATTCAACATACACTTCTTTCCTCCATTGTTCTGTCCCAGTACTTTATCTTATTTATATTAACACAGCTGCCAACTAATTCTCAGAACTTCTTCTCTCACTTCAGGACACACACTTCCCATGGTTACCAGACTTCTAAAGGACTCTGAAATTCATTGGCTTATCAGTGAGCTTAAAACTCTAATGAAAGCAGAAAATGTTAACCTCCTGCCATGATTGCCACCCCTTATCCATCCTACCTACCCTTGGTTAAGTTTTAGAAAAGAAGTAATCAGTAATCAGCTTACCTCTTACCTACAAAAATATCACTCACTTTCCAGAATACAGTATCGCTTTTGGGCTGGGAGAATGACCCTGACAGCACTCTGGACTCTAATTGATGACATTTCTTTCAATATGAATCAGGCAAATCTGACAAGTGCAGTGATTATTGACCTATTATGCACTGTTGGTGTAGCTGATCACTTAATCCTACTTATCCAACTTCAAGACATCAGCATTAGCCCTAAATCCACCAGTTAGTTCAAAGATTTCTTATCTAAGAAATCCTTCATGGTAAAGCTAGGGTTGACATTTTATTAATTTCCTTCTCTTTTACATTCATAACTAATGAGAAAATTACACTACTAGCGGGGCAGGCCTGCTTTATTCCACATTCTATTTTTATTTCTTCCCCAATCCAGTCATTTACATTTAGTTTCACACAATTCCTTTCATATACAGATTTTAGTACTTGTAATATTTTTTGCTGATATTATATTTATTTTAATTTATTTTACTTTACATGTGTTTACCGGGAAAGTCCAACTAGGCAGACTAACCATTTTCAGTGGAGGCCCAGGGAGAAAGCACATAAGCAATACAAAATTATATAAAATTATATACAAAGAGGAAGAATGAATTACCATGGTTTACAATATTTATTTTTTTTAACATTTATTTTACCAGGATAATCTGACTGGACAGCTAGTGTCCATTTTCAGCAGAGTCCTGGGGAGTAAAGCTCCAAGAAGTTACAGTGTGACTACATGGTTATTAAAGAATAACAATTAGTAGAGTGCTGACATTTTTAGAAGGTAAGACAGTTAAACACAATAAAAGTAGTAGGATAACAAGTGGTAGAATGTTAACATATAAAAGGCAAAAACTGTTAAATGCAATACAACTTATAGTACAGATATGTGATCACAGATCTTATTGTACAAGTACAATATATGTACATAAAGTTGTCAGAGT
Source organism: Protopterus annectens (assembly GCF_019279795.1). Lineage (NCBI taxonomy): Eukaryota > Metazoa > Chordata > Ceratodontiformes > Protopteridae > Protopterus > Protopterus annectens. The sequence goes on from NC_056730.1 coordinate 200,696,210, forward strand.
AAGGACATACTTACAATATTTACAAAATATTCAATGCACATAGGTGGACCAAAATGACAGTGAAAAGTATGCATCTGAGGCCTCAGGGGGTAACCTGCCTACAGTGGGGTGAGGATTCGGGGGGTCATTGCAGTTGCAAAGAGGGTTGGGGTGAAGGTGTGATTTGAAGAGGTCTTTAAATATGCATGTGTGATTTTGTAACTTGAGGTCAGGAGGGAGGGTACTCCATGCTTTTGTGACCTCATGGGAGAATAGAGATTCTCCAGAGCTGTTCTTGCATGGATTAACTTCAATCAGGGCTTTGTTACTGAATTGTAGTTCCCTGTTGGAATTGTAGAAATTTAAAATGCCAGTTAGGGCAGGAGTTTTCTCAGGATGGTATAGAATTTGATGAGCTATGTTGAGATGGTGGTAGCTTAGTAGGTCTGGAAATTCTAACCAGTGTAGTTTTGTAGTTTATGTAGGGATTGGCAGTGGCAGGAGTGTGATTTAGCATTGGCTCCGAACCTAGGTATCTTGTTGTAACACGTGGAGAGTTTGTTCAAGTCAGTTTTATTAATGTTAGTTAGAACTGGGGAGGCATAAAGTAATGTTGATAGGAGATGAGTTCTGGCTATGGCAGTCCTAGACTTGGAGGTCAGGAACTGTTGCTGCGATAGAGGCATCCTAGCTTTTTGTGGACTTTAGAGATAGTTTAGAATATGTGTTTATTGTATTTAGAATATGTGTTTATTGTATTTAGAATATGTGTTTATTGTATTTAAGTTGTTGATCAGTTGTGACACCTAATAGTTTGGCCTCTGGTACTGGAGTAATGGGAGTGTTGTCAGCTGAGAGAATGGAGAAGGTGGGGTCATTAGGCTTAGTTGGGTGGAACAGCATTAGTTGTGTTTTTTGGGGGTTTAGTATTAGTTGGTATTTGCTTAGCCAGTTCTCTATCTTGGTGAAGGATTTTTGGGCTTTACTTTGTAGAAGATGGATGTTGGGTGCTGAGCAGATTAGGGTTGTATCATCAGCGTATTAGACAATATCAGCTTTTGTGGTTGCGAAGTGGAGTTGGTTTGTAAATATGTTAAAGTGAAGGGGGCCTAGGATTGGGCCTTGGGGTACACCACAAGTGATGGGGAGTGGGGTCGGATAGGGAGTTGACCCATTTGGCAGGCCATGAGCAGTTGCTTACGTAACTGTTAAACCATTGCAAGGTGGGATTATTGAGGTTGAGTTCCCAGAGGCAGGTAAAGAGTTTATTGTGAGAAACTGTGTCAAACACCTTGGATAAGTCTAGGAAGGTGGTGGAGACATGTTTCCCTTCATTCCTGTATGAGTTTATGGTGATGGAGAAGTTAATTAGAGCAGTGGGGGTATTATGGGATGGTCTAACTCTGTATTCAGTTTTAAATAGTAGGTTGCTGGATAGCAGGTGGGTGAGGAGTTGGTGATGGATACATCTTTCTAGAATCTTTGGTAGGGGTGATAAGATCGCAATGGAATGGTAGATGGAAAGGTCAGTAGAGGGGCTACCCTTGTGGTGGGGAATGATATATGAGGTTTTCCACAAGGATGGAACAATGTGTTCAGTAATAGATCTATTAATTTGTAGGGAGATGGGGTAAGCAATGGCCTTAGATGCAGTTTGGAGATATTCGGCTGGTAGATTGTTGGCAGTGAGAGTGGTTGATTTGAGTTTTGCTAAGAGGTTTTGAATGGTTGATGTTGGTACTGGTTTGAGTGAGAAGGGAGTAGAGTTTTTTTGGAATTGTGGGGGTTGTGGGTGTTATTTATGAGTTTCAGTATGGAAGAGGTAAAATAGTTGTTGAAGTTGGAGGCTACATCAATGTATGTGCCTTCGATGTTCAGTGGCGGTGTAGTGGCTTTTCCGGACTGGAGGATGATGCTCACTGCAGCCCAGAATTTCTGTGGGTTGTTACTGTGTTTCCTTAGTAAGGAAACATAGTGATTTTGCTTGTCCATCTTGACCTTTTTTTTTTGCTTTATTTCTAAGTTCAGAAAAGGTTTGCTAAGTTTCAGGTATTTTGTATTGTCTCCAGATTTTCCAAGCTTTATCCCTATCTTTTAGTAAGGTCTTTGTTGTTTTCTCTAGCCAGGAGGCAGGGTTACTATGTACATTGATTGTTTTGAGTGGGGCTAATTGGTTTAGAATGTATAGGAATGTGTATTCTACTACTTTATCCAGGGGGAGGGTTTTGATGGGAGCCCAGTTACAGGATTTTAGGATTTCCAAGAATTGATCTGAGGGGAAGTTTTTTTGGGAACAGGTTTGTAGCAGGGAGGGTGGGTTGGTACATTTAAGTTTGTGCCGAAGGAGGAAAAGTTGGATTGTGGTCACTAAGATAGATAGATATCATTATATATATATATATATATATATATATATATATATATATATATATATATATATATATATATATATATATAGAGCAACCCCTAACCGGGAAAAGCCGAAAAGAGCAGTATATATATATATATATATATATATATATATATATATATATATATATATATAGAGAGAGAGAGAGAGAGAGATAATATATAGATAGATATAACATAGGAATATAGATATATATATAATATAATAGATAGAATATCTTAACAACTTTCAAAAATGTCCTACTTAATTGAGAGTGTTTATATTAGTGGTGATTTTAATATAGTAATATATTGCATTTTATACAATAGACCAAAATATATTCGAATATATAGGTGACAGTGATAACATACAGAGGGAAACTAGGAATGAGAGTAGTTAGGGATAAGAAAGCATAAAACATAAAATTATAAGAGATGAGTCAGATGTGTATACGTTAAAGTTGAGTAGCACAGTTTTTTTTTTATACAAATTAAGTGAGTATGAGAGGTGGTTAACATAAAAACAATGTAAGGCTGATGCCATCTACAAATTACTGAAACTGATTTTAAGAGTAATGGCATATAATAAAATAGTGTGCATCCAATGAGCAAAGACTCAAGTACAGACACAGGGGATAATATTGGCCTTATGTGAGTAACATTCTAGGTATGGTATTCTGTATAGGACACAAGCATAACACAAATGTCTAAATATGCCTGCAAAATTCCCCATTATGATTTATATGGAATATTATCATTGACTTTACTTATATTGCATATCATAACCTTCACTTTTACATCTTTATTTATGATATCATCAATTATTTTTCTTATTATCCATAATAACTCTTGACTTCCTTTTCCTTTTCTTCTAAATACATCTTTGTCATATATTCTATCCATTTTGTAACTTTTTTGTTATCATTCCCATAAAAATATTATAATACGTATTATTCAATGTTACAGGTCTCCAATTTTTATCTCCTGTTTATTTCCTTTTTTAAATATAAATGTCATAACTCCTGTATATATCTCTTTCTCTTTAATTCCCATTTCTAACTATTCATTCATAACTTCTATAAAAAATATTTTTTGCCTCTCCTTCATTTCTTTACACATACTATAATCAATTCCAGCCAGTCCTGCTGCAGAATTCATGTTAATATATTTTAGAATTTCATTCAATTCTTTCATAGTTTTGTTTTAAATACTCAATATCTACATTATTTAATATTTCACCTTTATAAATTGGTCCTATGGTTTCTTCTCTTTTAACAAATAAATCCAGTACACATTCTTTAATTGTTTACAATATTTCTTCTTTTTGTCTTATTTGTTTATCTTCCTTATTCTTTAATTCTCTTATTTTTCCTTCTTTTATTATTTTACTCGAATATGGTGCTACCTCTTCTTTCTTTCCTTGTAAGCAATATTTTTGTTTATATAACAAGTTGTTAATTTTAATTTGATTCATTTTATATATTTCTCTTCTTTTCCATAAAAGAAAATGTTCTTCTCTAATAGGTCTCTGTATGTTTCTTGACTTAACATCCCTCTGTCTCTCTATTCTTTTTTTCTTTTCTTCCTTATACATTCTAAAACATATTTTTTTTATATTTCTCTTTAAAATTAAGTCAGCAAACAGGCCAATTCTCATAAAACGCATATATTTATATGATTTTTCTATAATTCTACAATTTTTTTTCTCTTCTAAATCTAATTCCTTTTCATTTATTCTCTTTATTCCTTTTCCTATTCATATATATTCTCCATTTCCTGTACTTTAACCCATATATCCACATGATCTTAAAATCCAACATACTTAATTCTTTTTTTTTTTAACTTTTAGACAATCGGATATTAAAAAATAATCAATGCCTATATTTACACAAACATATTCAAGAATATTTTTAACATCATTTCTCTCTTTTTTTTGTTACATATGTATATAAAGCGATAATTCTATGCACGTATATTTCCATGTCAGGTCTATTACCGTAATTTGTCCTAGTTCCACTATGACTACATCTAATATTTTAATGCTTTCTGACATAATATACATATGCTCAAACATGTTTATTTCCCCATGTTCCAAAATACTGCACCATTCCAAAGTTTTACAATTTGTGTTCCTTCTTCCTCTGTTAATAATTTGATATCTTCTAAAACAATAATCTGTGTGTCTACTGCAGCACACCATTGTAACATACCTATTCTCCTCTTACAATTTTTCATACTGTTCACATTTAAAGCTAATATTTTCAACTTAATTGCTGCTCCATTTTTTGGTTCACTTTGGTTTACCATTTAATCCAAATAACCATCCTGCATCCCCCAAATTGGAGGGTTGTAATTATGCATTTTTCAGAGGTAACTAGTCCTCCTTCAAACAATCTTCCTCTAAATCCATCTCTGTTTCAGCTACAATCTCCTTTTCCTTCAGGATCTCCTTTTCCTCCTGTGTCACTGCTTTTTCTGCAGCCACACCATCAGAAAAAACTTCTGGTAGTGATTCTACCATTTTGACTACGTTTTCAGAAACTTTCATTCCAGTTTCAGCAAAAGAGGAATCAGCCATGTCTTTTCCCTGTTTCTCTGGGCTGCTTCCATCTCTGGAGCAGGAACAAGAAGTCTGTTGTGTCACACAAAAATGCTTCCCCTTACCAAGAATAGGGGAAGTTCCCAGATGCCCTGGCCAAATTTACCCAGTAGTAGAAATGCCACCTTGTGTCCCCCTGAAAAGAGGCTACAAACTTAGTGAGACTTATCTGGTCAACAAAGGGGTTACACTTCAGAAGATCAAATGGCTGAAATATCGAAGACCATATGGTCGAGACCATATGATAGATATTTCAGATCGATCTTCTGAAATTGTAACAAAAATAAAAGAAAACAGTTAAAGAAGATGTTAATGCAGAGGACAAACCCCCTGTACTCCCCAATTTGGGGGGCTGAGCCCCCACACACCCCTACTTAAATATGCAGATCGTGCTACAGCAGGGAATTGGAAAATCTCCCATTCCACACTGTATTGACAAGGTAGTGCAATCTCGGATTTGGTATATTTAAGTAGGGGGTGGGGGTGCAGGTGGGGGTGCAGGTGGGCTTGCCCCCCTGCATTACCGTCTTCTTTAAATGTTTTTTTTTTTATTTTGTTACAATTTCAGAAAATCGATCTTCTGAAATATCGATCATATGGTCTTGATCATATGGTCTTCGATATTTCAGCCGTTCGATCTTCTGAAGTGTAACCAACAAAGGATACATAAAATAAATAAGTAAATAAATAAGCAAACAAACTAATAAATAACATGGCCACCAGTGATCAGCTGTACATATCTTCAGTGCAAGTAAGATGACAATTTCCTACTTAATGGCAAACATAGTTCTGGAAAAAAACATTGGGAAGGACAGATGAAAATTAAGGAAATGTGAATGGAAGGTGTATGTACTGAAAAGTGTGGTGCATTACTGATGAAGAACTTGTAAATATTAAATGAATAGGATGGCTACGAGGTAGCAAAAATATATAAATAACATAGAATAATGTGTAAGTAGTGTATATATAAATGAAGCAACCCATACTTTTGTTTCAGTAAGTGCTGATATATCTTTTACATCCACTTCAACTACCATCAACTCAGGCAGAAGGGATCTCAGTTTAATGTCTCACCCAAAGGAACAATGTAAATATAACACTGCTGTGATTAAAACAGCTTGAAGAATAGAAACATCTCCCAAAACAATGGAATAACAGATGCACAAATTCAGAAATCATACCAGCAGTGTTTTTATGTGGAAAACATTAATCACCATTTTGTTCCTTTGAGTCTTTGTGATCCAGGCAAGAATCACTTGGGGAAGTTCCCACAACCACATTTAGATATGCATGTTCTGCATTGTGATCATTCAGTGTTGAGATGGGATATTGCTGCCCCATGATTATAAATTGGGTAAAGTGTGCAATTTAAGAATCAATGAAATTGTTACTGATGAAAAACTCAAACAGTGCATCTTCTTCTTTGAGTTTTTGAACTAATGCAGTTCCTCCTGACATTAAGGGCAGGATTCAATAAACCTTACATGGCTCACTGAAACCATGTGAACCTCATGCCATGAAAGCACACAGTAGCATGCCAATTTGTATTCAGTAAGAGGCTCTAAATAATGTGTACAGTCATGCAAACACAGTAAACATTGTGGCATTCTAATTACAACATATGCAGCTGAGCTGTATGCTAATCAACCAATCCAAGATAGCGAAGCTACTCAACAAGCCATAAAGCAATTGTGTACAGTTAGTGTAGCCTTTTGTCTTCCACTCCAAAACCTATTAGATTTCAGACACAGAAACTACACAGAAAAGAAAGAATGTTAGGGGCTGCTGCTGCTCTTCCACATGTGTATGTGCAACAGGCTCAAGTCTATGCTGCTGCTGCTGCTGCTGATAGACCTTGGGCAAGGAGAAGAAAGGTATTTAGACCCAGTTTAACTTTTCATTGTTGCATGAGGTGGTAATAGTAGAGTGCTACAGAGTGGATAGAGACACACTTCAGGAACTCTGCTACTTCTGTCAACCTCACCTGAGAGCAAGGGCAAACCGAGGAGAACAAAGGATAACAAATACATGTGGAAACCAAGGTATGTGCAGCACTTAGAATATTAGCTACAGGAACCATTCAGTGACCCACACAGGACATGCTGGGATTGTAACAGGCATCAGTCTGCAGGATCTTACACCAGTTCCTGAATGCTATGCTACAGCTTGCCAGTGACTATATATATTCCACGCACACCACCCTGGCAGACAGAGCTAGAACTATGCAGGAGTTCTACCCCAGAGCACACTTTTCTGAAGTCTTTGGTTACCATAGACTGCATGCATATCGAGATCAAAGCACCAGTCAGGGAAAAGGGAAGGGTTTACATCAACAGTAACTGCCATGTCATGTGTAATGCTATGGTAATCATCTTGAATGTGTGTGCTGGCAGCCCTGTCATTTAACACAACTCCCATATTTGGCACACCTTACAGCTCTACCAGAGGTTTTCCAAGGGTGATGTCCCACAAGGCCATTTACTGGTGGTTACAGGATATGCACTCAAACTATGGCTGATGACATCTGTCAGAAATGCACACACAGATGAACACTATAATGAGACACACACTCAAACAAGAAATATCACAGAGCATGTGTCTCGGCTGTTAAAGTCACGGTTTTGAGGCCTAGATACATTGTTGGGGATCTGTGGTACAATCCCAGTATGTGTGCTGAAATGATCACAGCCTGTGCTATTCTACACAATATCATCCTTTGAAAACAGCTGCACCAGGAACACCAGAGGCTAGGAGCAAATGTTTCACTACTGCCGGCATGGTCACTACATCTGCATGGAGGTGAGGAGTCTGAAGGGAATTCCTAGCTGTTGTGATTGTAGGTAGACAGAAGCATTCAAAATATGTCCTTACTCTGGCCAAGAGGCAATCGCGCACATGCTCAACACCTAAGGGGTATACCTTTTGTACTATGCACATGCATAGAGTAAAATTGATGCCAGGTAATGTTCACGACCTTTATTTACTCATATAATGGCTGTGTACTACTAACATCAGACAGAGTCAACCCCAAATTACAACAGTTAAAACTGCAGGGCTCTCAAGGTAAGTGTTGAATCTGCAAAAGAAAAATAAATTGTACGAACATGAATGAATGTCAGATACCTGCATAATGTTACTTGTAAATGTACATAAGAGAATGTGCATGATTTGTCCAGCAATTACATCAATATGTGACATGACTGTTGGTAGGAATCACAAGACTAAAATGCTGTAATAATTCAGAAAAAAAATCCAAATTACATCACGGATGCATATCCTAAGCACTTAGCTGTCCACCCTGTGCATCAAACATATACGTATATAATCATAACTGCATAGACAAAAACAAAGTGATAGCACAATTATCATCACTTGCACACTGTGGGAATTGGGATGGGGGTGTCAGGTGGTCAGGGCTGACACAAAAGTAGTGACTGTGAATGAGTATGAAACACAGGCAGGCAGGTAGGAATGTAGATAATATCAAAGGGCCACTGAGACAGGATGACCCACAACCCTCTTTAATGTCTCATGTAGTTGGAATATGTTGGGCTCTGTATGGGCACTCTATGTGAAATGTATATGTGATTGACTGCATGAACACAGCCAAGCTCTGTGCTAGCACAATAACCTGGCATGTCTGGCAGGTGTGAGTTGTGCATGGTAGAGGTGTCAATGCACCCGATCATGAGAACTGGCACAGCTAGGAGTTGCACTTGCACATCCAAGGCCATGGTCAGATGTGGTGGTGCTACATGAACTTGAGCAATGTCTGCTGGATGAGCTTTTCTCATGACTACACCCAGGTCTACCACATGTGGTTGTGGACACCTCAACCACTGATGGAGAAATGTAAGTAGTGCCACTATGGGAGTGGGGTCAGGCACATCCATGTCTGCTATCACTAGATGATGTTGCAGCCCTACAGGCACGTGGATGCTTTCCCCACCCCAGCAGACATTCCATCACAAACACAACCCCTTTTTGTAGCATTCATCCAATCCACTGAATTGGCCATACAGTGGAGACAGTCATGCACATCAGATTGTGTCATATCTAGACCACTAATTATGTCTTTGTAGGCACTAGTGGAACATGCTTCTACCTCCATTATGGCTCTAAAAATATGTCAAGTGGCACACAAAGACACACCAGGGAAGGCAACAGGCTTCCACTGAGCAGCTCAACCAACCATCCTGTATAGCACTTTGCCCACACTTTGGCTATGGCCAGAGTCAACTGCACTGAAACCACAGTAACCATACTACCCTGATAAACTGTGTGGTCCTCAGCCTGTCCACCAGCTGAGAGTTAAGTGGAATGGGTCATACCTCTCAACTTGGAAACATCAAAAATCTAGAGAATAAGCCATGAAAAGTAGGTGCAACTGGCCAAAAACTGGGGCACTGATTAACATAAAAGTTGCATACATAATCATGTAACTCCACCCACTCAAATGGAACTGTAGGATACCAACATGAAGATTGAAGTTACTAAATAATAATAAATAATGGCAGACATTTGAATTTCAGACTTCATGCTCTCATAAAATACATAATAATGCAAACCTGTTATTTTAGCAACTATCTGAGTTTACAGGAGCAATTTTTAAAATCTGTCCCAATTTTTGAACCTTTGTCCCACCATTATTTGGCTTTGTCCAGATCTCTTGCTCTGAGAGATTGAGAGGCATGTATTAAAAAGGTCCCACAGTACAGGCATGAGTTAAGAGCCGATGGTGCCTATCAAAATATTTTGTCCTAGGTTCAGACTTCCTCTGCTCAGTATGAATACCTCATTGAGTCATACCTGTCAACAGTCTCCATTTGTCAGGAATGAACACCCCTTATTTTGGCACAATACCACTCAGTTCTGTTCCACCTAAAACTGATAATTTTAGAAAAAAAGCTGGCAGATTATACTTAATAAATAATGTCAATAATAAGAGTTACAGACAGACTTTTTTTACTTCAGAAAACTTGTGTTAATTTACATTACCTTATTCTATAACATCTCAAAGTTATAGTAATAATACTTTAAAAAGTTTCCTGCTTACTTCTGGATTTGACCTTGAGATCAGTTGAGGGATCTGCCTTGAGTCGTCTTTGGAAATGGGCCAGTAGCCTATAAATCAGCAAATAATAAATAAAAAAATCCTGCCCCCCCTTAATCTGTTTTATAGCCAGTTGTAAAAACAAATATTAGATGGACTGCATCTGCCCTTGAAAGTTCTGTGAGTGAGAGTACAAGGTTATAAGCTAATTCTGAATGAAATTAAAAACAAAAAATAGAATCATGTGTATCCTGTGGCAGCCCATTTTAAACGACTTCATCATCACTAATTAGAACATTCCAAGCAACAAATGATTTTCTTTTCTATACGGGAGTTCATAGGTGAGAGTCCATCATTTTTATAAAGTGCCCTGGGTGATTATGACATATCTGTCCAAGACTTTTTCTTTTTCTCCAAGAACATTTTTATTTTGTTTTCATTACAAGACTTCCCCCCAGATTCTGCAAGCCTTGCACAGCTTGCAAGATTAGTGCAGGAGCTCCAGCAGGCAATATGTCTGATGTGCGATCCAGAGATAACCTGTAGAGGTGTGCACGAGTGCTCCTGCACTAGTCCTGCATGGACTCAGCCCCTGTATGCAAATGACCCCATTTGCAAGAGAAATCCATGCAAATGAGGTGCATTTGCAATCCGGGAAGCAGGAAACCAGCCATGCAGGACTAGTGTAATCTGCAGAAATGTACTCCGCCAGTAACGAAGTATATTTCTGCAAATTACAAAATGGAGCCATGACAGCTCCAAATAAAGGGTGGATATCATGTAGAAAGCATGCCGATGGCCAAGCATAAGGCCATTGGCAAGGAAAACACTTGAAAAAAAAATCAACTTTTATTTTTTTAGCCGATCTCGGCTGTTTAAGCGTAGGGCAGTGGTGTGCATACAGGACTGGGGGGAAAATAAGAAAATAAACCTACAATAAGCATTCTAACTAAAATCACTATTCTGCCATTATACGCAATGGCAGGCTGAAGACAACATGGCCAGTGAACAGTGGTTGCTAAGGGGGGAAGGCTCAGTGTGATACATGTAACTATGCATTAGCAGGCAATCCTATGCAAATGTGGGGAATGATAGTGAATCCCAGATTTCCCCTGCATGCTAGTCAGCTCCCAACAGTGTAAGAGCAAGAACAGCTTGGTGTAACCCTAGGAGTTAGCTGATATCATAGGGGTGTGTGTCAGGCATACTGTAAGCAGATTGGAGCCCTGTGGCACAGGGTTGCTCTTAGTTAGCACAGCTAGGCAAGGGGGTGTGTCTGAGTCTGCTTAGCACTCACATTGCCTAAGTGGGAGTGCATGCCACACACCGGGTTTTAAAGGAAAAAAAAGTAAATGAGGAAAGAACAGCTCTGTGCACATTTGAGCACTGTATTTGTGCGGCGCACCCCTGGGCTTAAATATGAAGGCAATGAGAAGGGAAAACAGCAGTAAGAAGGCAATCTAGGAGAACTGGCATAGCTGGCAGGTGAAATGTATCAGAATCAGCCAATTACACAAGCAGTAGACCAGCCCAGCCCAGAACACTACTATAAACTATGCAAACACCTTTCCCTCTGTTTTTTTCCATACTCTACACCACTGGTGTATACAAGTGGGGAACTTTTAACAAACAAAACAACAAACTGAGAGAGGCTGCAGCAGGCATCATACAACAACATGTGGAAGAGGCTGAGGATGGTGAGGATGTGAATGCTGTCTACCAACCCAGAGTGAGTAGACAGAAAAGAGTGTACAGACCCAGGATAACCTAGCAGGGGCTACATGAGCTGCAGATAGTGGGGTGCTATAGGGTGGACAGGGACCTCCTACAGAAAATTGTTGAGCTGTGGTGGCCATGCCTGATACACCGAATTAACAGAGGGGAACCCTTCCCAGTTGGATACCAAGGTATGTGTAGGCCTAGGAATGCTAGCCACAGGTACCTCCCAAAGCTCAACTTGGGATATCATGGGGATCTCACAGGCATCACCATCCAGAGTATTTCACCAGTTCCTGGATGCCATGCCAGCACATGCCGGTGCGCACATATATTTACTCAACACTCGTGAGGTGTTAGCCAGCAATATGCGTCACTTTCACCAAATAGCAAAATATACTGTGGTAGCAGGTGCTTTAGACTGCATGCACATATGCATCAAAGCACCACCCACTGATCAGGATAGGATCTACATCAACCGCAAGGCTTTCCCTCCATCAACTGCCAGGTCATGTTTGATGCCCAGGGCATTATAATGAATGTGTGTACTGGCTGCCCTGGACGTTATCGAGATTCCCACATCTGGCATCTAACGCAGCTGTACCAGAGATTTGTCAATGGGGACATCCCGTACGGCCACCTAGTGGGGGATGCTGGTTACTCACTGGAGCCATGGTGGATGACACCCATCAGAAATGCACACAAACCCGAACAAGAATGCCATAATGAGGCACACGCACAGACCAGACTTAGAATAGAGCATGTATCTGGGATGCTGAAATCACAGTTCCAGTGCCTGGTCACATCTGGTGGAGCCTTGCAGTACTCACCAGCTACATGTACTCAAATTTTTATGGTATGTGCCATGCTACACAATATGATCCTATGGAAACAGCTGCAGCAAGAACAGCAAGGAGCAGGGCCACAGAGCCCCCCCAACAATGCCAAGGCCTGCACAGGCACAGAGTGACTCAGAGGAGGAACAACCTGAGCCTGCCCCAGTAGGCAGATGGAGGCATGCCCAGTATGCCCTGGCCTTGGCAAAGAGGCAATGCATAGCACATACATGACACAGTAGGGACCCAGGGAATGACACCTCTCTCTGACTCGCACATACAGTAAAAGGGATGCCAAACATGACACTACCTGTTCTCAACCATGTATAGGGAGTGTACTATGTGCTACCAACATAGGCAGCCCTCCAGCACCATCCTCAATACTGGCACACCCACAAGGTAAGTCAATCAACCTTCAATTGCTGAATGGAGTAGAATGTGTCATTACCTGTATCTATGGTATGGATGTGAGCATCTGAATGGATGTGAGTGGCTGAATGGTATGCCAGTAGATAGTAGACACCCATAGTGTGGCACCATGAGATCTGGAACAGATACTGGAGTCACCATAGTAGCCAGTACTACACAGGGCGACAAAACCCACTGCAGGAAATGTGCTGGGCAACATGTGTGTCCATATGACTCACACATGCCAGTCCGGGAGCTTCACATACCCAACAACAGTGTCAGCTAGTAGGACACGTGTAGACCAACACAAACAGAGGCTGTACTATGGCCTCTAAATGATGCCTATGGGTAAACCCCCCCAGGCTACACAGACAGACTACAGCAGGTCAGGCAGTGGGATGCTAGTACTGAAGGGTAGGAAGTCAGACACTAATATGTAGGTCAACCAAAGCTAAGACCTGTAGTACACTGATATGCCACTAGTCAGCATGATAGGTTAGAATACAGAATGAAATGGAGTACCTGACATACCAGTACAGTCATAGCAAATTGTACAAGTGCCAGGTGTGCCCCCCCTTCCTGTGTAGAAATGTAGAAACAGTTAGGTGTGCTCCCAATCTTGTGTAGAAATGTAGAAACAGTCAGGTGTGTCCCCCCACAATCCTATGTAGCAATGTAGTAACAGTCAGGTGTGCCCCCCCACTCCTATGTAGGCATGTAGAAACAGTCAGGTGTGCCTCTTCCCCCAATCCAGCTTAGAAATGTAGTAACAGTCAGGTGTGCCCCCCCAATCCTGTGTAGAAATGTAGAAACAGTCAGGTATGTCTCCCCCGCAATCCTATGCAGAAATGTAGTAATAGTCAGGTGTGCTCCCCACTCCTATGTAGACATGTAGCAACAGTCAGGTGTGCCCCTTCCCCCAATCCAGTGTACAAATGTAGTAACAGTCAGGTGTGCTCTCTCCCAACCACTGTGTAGAAATGTAGAAACAAACAGGTGTGCCTCCTCCCCAATCCTGCATAGACATGTAGTAACAGTCAGGTGTCCCCCCTCCCCAATCCTGTGTAGGAATGTACACACAGTCAGGTGTGCTCCCGCCAACCCAACCTAGACATGTAGTAACATTCAGGTGTGCCCCCCCAAAAACATTTCGAAATGTAGTCTGGTTTGCCCCCCCAATTCGATGTACACACATCATAACAGTCATGTGTGCCCCCCCCACAACCCTATGTAGAAATGTAGTAACATGTATGTGTAGATATAATACCAGTGGAGCACAGATGCCCACAGGTGGCCAAGGTAGCAGGATAGTTTGTAGCATTTGCAAAATATGCAGGTCTTTGTGTGCTAGGTTGGTGTGTGTTTCATATTGTTTGAGAGTGGTGAGTATGTATGCATGCTGAGGTAAGACCTGGTGGTCATTGCCCACTATTGCTGATGACAGGGACAAGCCCTCACAACTGCGGTGTCAAAGACAATTCCCACCAGTATAACACATGCTAGCAGTAAGCCATTGTAAATGTATGGTAGTAATATGTGTCACCATCTGAAAGACTGTCATGGCATGGCTGTTGGGCTAGATATACAAGCAGTACACAGGGGAAAGTACCCCAGACATACAGTATATATTGTGTCACTGTGAAATGGAGACACCCTTGGAATTGTACATACAGGCATGCATCACATTAACTGGTCCTGTAGTAGGGGATAACCGTGATGTCTGCCCGAACACTTGCAGATCACAAAGGAGGTAGGACTGACGTATTGGGAAACAGCTGATGTACCTGCACATGTCAGCATGACTGGAATGCCCCATGCATATCTGTGTGTTAGATGCAAGTAGTGTCCATAGCACACATGCACCCAGCTCATGCAAACACCACCCACAGGTACTTCTCTGGTCATATCCCTGCTGTGGGTAATGGGTACAATATGACCCCACCTGTATATGGCAATAGTGGAAGAATGCAGCATGCAGTGCAGGTGTCCCATGCAGGTGTGTCCCTACCTGTAGGTAGCACCCTGCCAGCATCCACACCACTGATAGAAGGTATTGGCATGAACACCTATCACACCTACCCTGTCACCCCAGGGGAATACACTGTATGGTGGTCTGAGACTATAGGACTGACAAAATGCACATCTGGCCCGCAGCAACACCTAATGGCCAACAGGCCCCTGCCAAAGGCCTGTGTCTCACACGTACTGCCAATGCATGTTATGTCATGAACACCCAAATAACAACATAACACACTCCCACATATGCCATATGCAAGGCCATGTGAACAAACCACAGTAACATGTCCACCATGTCCCGCTGCATGAACTGTGGACCAACACTAACACACACCTTTGATGGGGGTGATACCCTT